>NC_056684.1:65298229-65570729 GCF_018350215.1 Panthera leo | reverse complement strand
TCATATGAAATTAAGGTTTAGGATGTTAAGGAAGTAGAAGAGTAGAAAGCTGATGTTAGTAGAAAGCCAGTTCTTTGAAGTATGACTGTAAATTCTGATCAAATAACAAGAATTCTTTCCAGTGTTCTAGTAGAAATTTAGTCCAATGACCACAAAATTACATAAACAGTACATTTTATCTTGGGAATCCCTGAGCAGTACTTTCACTATGAGAGCAGTTGCAAATTCCATCCACAATCATTAAAAAAATTGGGACCTTACCAAAATTCACCTTGCACAGATGGCTTTTTTTTTAATTAATAGGGAAGACCATAATAACTTTAACTTATTTAAATAACGTTCTGTGGTTTCTGAACATGCGTGATTCTATGCCCCTTTTATACATGGAGTGGACTGTTTATCTGGAAGTGTTCTGGCAGTCAGCCACTATATTTCTAAAATTAAAAAAGGGACGGAAAACAATCAGCTTTCAGAGGAATTGGAACCATGGCAATGTGTTTCGGATTAATTTACAAATATATGTATATATTTAAAGTCTAACTGTAGAACCAGAGAATTTCTACTACATGGTCTATCATACGCATTCTTCTACTTTATTAGAACAGACATCATATTGAAATAATAAACATGGGAAGCCTTCACTTCTTCTTTGATGTATATTACTAAATGTCTGACTGGCTCAAATTTAAAATAAACTTTGGTATGTTTGCACTTGAAAACTGGAAGTAGACCGCAAGCAATAATTTGTTGTCAGTTTCCATATTCCTGGACTAAAGCTATAGTTTAGTCTGTTCACTGTTGGGGGCCAACCCACTCTGGTCCAGTGGCCCAGAGGTGGCTCAATTTACTTTTAAGAACACACATGGTAACATAATAGCGACGATGATGATTCCCTTCATCAAGAAAGAACCAACATAGGTCAAAGTTTTTCACTTCTCAAAATAGTTCTAAAGCCACTGTTGAATAGAAGGGAGTCACAAAGATCCCCTTACTTTGAATATCAACGGACAAGTGTTCAAAAAGTTAATAAGGCATGTATGGCTCACAACTCCATGGAGATAGAGTATTCTCCATGTAGAATATTTTTAATTGCCTCTTTATCTAAAGACTCATTTGAAGTTAAGATATTATATTTATTCAAGATGCTAACCTTAGCTAGAACTTCTCTCCCTCTGTCCTTTTGAGGTTAACCTGCTTTATCAAGTACATGGAAATAGATCTGCAACATCCTTAGAATACATCAGTGGAACAGATTTTGGGTGAAACCACTTAATAATCATTTTCTTTTGTGATTAACCTCTCTCCAATAATGTCCAAACTGGAAATGATTTGTCAGGAATTTTATTCTATGTTGAAAGGATTTATACCGATGTTTAAAAACACTTGAAGGGCTATTTCTAATCATCTCATGAATTAGAAGTACAGGATAAATAAAAATGGTAGTACTTAGAAGGTAAAAAATTGGAAATAGCCTATCAACTAAACTATAGTTAAATAACATGTGAGGTTCTCATGAAAAAGGTTTTCCCATATATGTTGAGTGAAAAAAAGCAAACTATAGAACATGTATTATCAATTTCCTGTAAAACAGATACATGAATTCATAAATTAATTGAATGTATCTGTCCTTGTAGTGAAAGATAAACATCTGGAAAATTACACAGTGATAATGGTTCATGTTAGGTAGTCTAGGAGCTAAAGGCTTTTGCTTTTTGTTTACAGATACCCTATACTGTCTCCGTGTGTACCGCTTCAAACAATTTTTTTAAATACAATAGGAATTTTAAAATTATAATTAATTTATTGTAATTTAATATACACTCTGCATTTAAAATTTTTTTTAATGTTTATTTTTGAGGGGGGAGGTGGGGGGGGAGAGAGAGAGAGAGAGAGAGAGAGAGAGAGACACACACACAGAATCCAAAGCAGGCTGCAGGCTCCGAGCTGTCAGCACAGAGCCTGATGTGGGGCTCAAATTCATGAACCATGAGATCATGACCTGAGCCAAAGTCAGATGCTTAACCGACTGAGCCACCTGGGTGCTCCCACTCTGCATTTTTATTAACACCATAGTAATTTAACATTTTTATTAAGCTAGCTATTCTTTCATGTTACAGTAACTGTCTGACTGGATAATTTTTCAAAGCAGAACATCTCTAGGACAAGTCCTACCTCTCGAGTTACTTTCCTAACCCAATGAGTTTGACTCACTTGCTGGACTCTGAGGCTTACTGATGAGCTATCTTTGAAGACCCACGTCCGATTTGTCAAATTACTTGTGTGATGATGTAATGCAACCATTAAGACAAATGACAGAGTAATTTGTTGAGCAGGGTCTTAGTCTGAGCAAACACTTGGAAACTGATCATTGTGATGACTGCCTCCTTTTCCTCAATCCCCTTCAAGACACCATTTACTCTATAGAATTAATCCAGTTGACTTAGATTTTGATGATGCCACTCATATATGGAACTTTCTAAGCAATTTTCCTAAGATAAACCCTAAAACTGCATTTGGGTGGATATCCGTTATTGCTCTAGTACTGTGCTTCCTGAACTAGGGTACAAGTAGACCACCCCTGAATAAGTAAGTGCATTTTCCTGGAATGCCAAATTTGTTCAATGGCCATGAATTTCACATCTTTTTCTTATGTAAACAAAAATTCCTCTGCTCTGACTGAAATGTATATAACAAATACAATTCTGAGGTAAAACAAACAATGAAGATATTTTAAAACCCATCACATCCTCACAACTGAAAGTAATCTCCTTTCTACTACATTCATGTTGCAATTTACTTGGCATTTATAAATTTTAGCCTTTCACTGTCATGTCTTATTTATATATCTTTTCTTCATTAAGTATAACTTTCTAAGGGCAGAGCTCTGAGCTTTTTAAACTTTTGTAATTCTCCCCACCTCCACCTGAGCGTCTCTCAATATTTGTAGGAAAAATGAAAAACAAACAAAACAGACATAAGTTCCCAGTCAAGCTGTTCTGTCACCTTGAATAAGACTGTAAAATATCTATAGAGATTATAATGGGTTGTAAAATATCTGTAGAGATTATAATAGTATAGTTTGTGATGGTTAATTCTGAATCTTAGTAATTCTCTCTCTCTCTCTCTCTCTCTCTCTCTCTCTCTCACACACACACACACACACACACACACACACACACACACACCCTCAAATTGTCTGAGCTTCGAATCACTATCTCAGGAGGCAGTAAAAACCCTTCCCTCTTCTACTACCAAACTAACTTCCTGTTTCTCCCTGAAGCACTTCCATATGAAACATGATGTACCTCTCACTTTGTGTTACTATTTGTAGATATCTGCATTTTCTGCGTGTCTTCCCCCCCTCTCCGGTTCTTGAGATCAGAACCACAAAATAGTGGAGTAAAAAGGTCCTTTAGACAGAACTTTGGCCTGGCACCTAATTAATGTAGATGAGGAAACCAAGACTCACAGGTGTAAGTAACATATGCCAGGTCATAGAAACAGGCAGTGGTAAGAGAGGGGCTAACCACCTGCTGTCTCAACATTTGTGGTGGTCTTTCCCACTGTAACATTAAAGTTTTTCACTGAAGTATCCTTCCCCTTTATTTTGGTAATAGTAGTACCCTGATTTTTCTTTAGGCATATGTTCAGGGGTGGCCAAGCGACCAGGCTTAGTCAATCAACATAGTTAATCACCCTGGCTGCACTGAAAAAGAAACCCAAGTTAGGTTAATGGGTGTGGGTTGGGCTGTCAGTCAAAGGTGTTCTCTTTTCACTGGAGTTAGTCAGTAGAATATGTGTCTGGAGTCGCTGATGCCATTGTTGCCACCAAAATGGGAAAGCCTGACTGAGGATGAAGCCCATGGAGACTAAAGTAGAGCCAATAAAGAACAGATTCCTGACATCATTTCTGCACTTGGATACAGCTCTACCTAAAGCCAGATCCTTTTACCTTTCAGTTACCTGAGCCAATAAATTAGTCCTGACTAATGCACATGGCATGACTTAGATTATCCGGAACCTTCTCAGTTTATTCTTTTACCCCCTCCAGCTAAAAATGATTATTTATTACTAAAATAAAAAGAATAAAAAACAGGGAAGGAGGAGGAAGAAGAGGAAAGCAATCAACAATTTTGCTTTCATCTAGGTCTGCAGACTGACCAAATAGGGCAGAACTCTTGAGGATTTGGGAATTAAAAAAAAGTTTATCAGACTTCTGATCCCAATAAATTGAAAAATGACCTAACTTAGAAGACAGACGTTTAAGCATGCAATGTATATAAAACCCAGAACTTTAAAAAATCTAAATGAGAAAAGCATAAAGGTGAGTTCTTACATTGTTTCTAAAATGACCAGAGAGTAAATTTCAGTATATTTCTTGTGTAAAGTTGAAACTCTTAAGGGAAACGATAGAAATTTACTAATCAAAATACCTGAGACTCAAAAACCTTACAGGAACCAAAAGGCTGTGATGATGAAAAATGACACAATAACTTTCACATTTCATTTCAGCAAAATTCCCTGTTGCTGAAAGAGAATGCATTTCACAAAATTCCCTTCCATTCCCATGAATCTGGCATGTCCATCATGGCCAGTCTAAACACTGGATCCAGTGGAAAATCCTCTCCAGCCAGAAGTAGTCGCTTTCTCTAAAAATTTCACAGTGCTTTCCCTCCTTCTCTCTTGTGTTTTTACTCCACATTGTGTTTTATGTATGTCAGTGTACTTGTGTTATATCCTTCACTGGATGGCAAATCATTTGAGGACAGAGTTCAGAATTAAAAGCACTTAGTGCAATGTTTCCCACATAATAGCTGCTCAATACATCCTTGTTTGTGATGCGTTCCTTCTGAAATTTATAATGTTTTCTACTAGAAAGGACTGATGGTACTACGTATATGATGCATAAATACCCAGACACAAACGGAAAGATTCAGATAGACATTTAACTGTTTTACTGACACAATATTTGGATATCTGAAGACAGCTACTAAATTTTTCAGTTTTCATCCAGATGTTTGGTGTCATGGACACCCAGATTTCAGATTTAAATTAGTTGGGTTTTTGTTTGTGTTTTTTTTTAACGCCATGTGCATATCTGGGATGAAGAAAACATGGCTATTTCAGGAGATTCATTTCCATTTGAGTTCACATAGAGGTAAATAGATTGAATAATAATAATAATAATGTTTAAAGTCAGAAACTGCTTGAGAGATTTTTAATAATAGCCAGACCCTAAGAGGTGAACCATGGTTGATATTTAGAGCCATGGTAGGAAGGTCTCATTAAAAAGAGCAAAAAAAGAAAACCACTCACCGTCCTGTAGGTGAGCTAAAAGAATACTGAATGAGCCTGCTGGATTATGATTCAGAGATTTTAGGAACAGTTTTTAAATTTATTATTATCAAGATACAGATAAAATAAAACAGTGAAAAAGGAATTTCTTATGAAACCAAAGTTAATGACAGAAAGACAAAATAACCTAAGAGTCTTGGGACAAAGAAGGAACATTTTTTGCATCTTCAAGAAATGTTACATACACATGTTCTAATGGTATGCAGGGAGTTCATATGAGCATGAAATTACGTGAAGGTTAGATGCCACCAACACCCATACTACTTCTAAACTTCCAAAAAGACATAAAAAAGTATCAGAAAAACATAAGACATTTGCAGATAGGAGTCAGAGTTTTAAGCACAATGAATATCATCATTTTTCTATTGATGGAGATTTTAAAGCTGTGCGCAGTCTTATTTTGAAAATAACGGAAATATGTTCCTAAGGCTAGAGAAAGATAATTTTTATTTAACATTTGTTAGGACGCTCCCATGAGCTGCTTGGCCATGCGTATTACGCTGCCTACATGGCTGATGGGCAATCTTACCAAATGAGCCAAAGGCCACAAATAAGGCCTTGACTCATTTAACGATCATTTCACATTTCCACACTATGACCAAATTAATATTTTATGGGACTACTCAGTTCTATAGCCAGACCACTTTTCCAAAAAATTGAATTTTGTGCTTATTTATTTTATGGATCATTTGTTGAAATAGATTTCAAAACAGGTTTAGGCTATTTAGATTTTTCAGTGAACTGCAAAAGAAAAACAGACTCACAGTTTTAGAAACTAGAAAGGACAGGAGAGTCACCTCATTCAAACCTTCTTATTTTGTGTCTAACAAAACTGAGGTCAACTGAGGAGAAGGGGCCTGCCTAAACCTTGTTGTTGGGCTGGCCTCCTGCTTTTTTAAGATGTTTCCCTAGCAAGAAGAAATTTCATGCTTACATAATGTCAAAGAACATTTTATTTCTAAACTTTTTTTTAATGATTATTAATTTTTGAAAGAGTGCACGCGCACACCCATGCAGACACACACAGACACACGTGTGCACAAGTAGGGGAGGGACAGAGGGAGACATAGTATCCAAAGCAGGCCCCAGGCTCTAAGCTGTCAGCACAGAGCCCAACTCAAGGCTCAAACTCATGAACTGTGAGATCATGACCTGAGCCAACGTCAGAGGCGTAACAGACTGAGCCACCCAGGTGCCCCTGGAACATCTTATTTCTACCTATGAATCGTAGATACCAATAGCCAGATTTTATACTATAAGCTACTTAACACCCATATTCTGTATGTTTGCATATCACCCTAAATTTCCCCATTTGCCACACTACTGCCTTGCAAATACTCGCTGGTCTGTCTCTCTCATTGGACTCGATGCTCCTTGAGAGTAGAGACAAGCAAGGCACATTTTACCTCCAGAATCTAGCTCACTGCCTAGCATGCAAGAGGCATCACACACTCAGTCTCTCTCTCAAAACAAAAAAAAAACAAAAAACAAAACTAAAAAAAAAACCTTTAAAAATTAAAAAAAAAGCAACTCATTAAAAAACAAACAAAAAACTCTGCATGTTGAATTAGTCAAGTTTGAGGATGCAAACAAGTAAATTCTTTGCAACCTAAAAATGCTATTTTGAAATGAGAGAGGTCGGTTGAGGTGAAAGCTGAGGAGCAAATGAGAAGAGAGATTTAAGGAAGGAGACACTCAAAGAGGCAAATAATACCAACATTTTATGGCCTCAAACATGAAACAGGGAAAACCAGCTCTCATTTAAATGTTTTTATTTATTTGTGAGAGGGTGGAGGGGCAAAGGGGGGGGGGGGGCGGAGAGAGAGAGAGAGAGAAGATCCAAAACAAGCTCTGTGCTGTCAGCAGAGATCCCGATGTGGGGGCTCAAACTCATGAACCGTGAGATCATGACCTAAGCCGAAGGTGGATGCTTAACTGACTGAGCCATCCAGGTGCCCCCGGCTCTTATATAAAACAGCAGTAAAAATTCTATATGTAGAGAATGGAGCAGAAATTGGCAAATTCAGATGGTGACACTAAGAAGCTGTGGAAAAGAAATAAGTCCATGGGACTTTTCATTAACATTTAGTATCTCACCTTGTTAAAAAGGCTAAGGGGTTGCTTTAAAACAAGGATCTGAAGTATTTGGCAGAGAGTTATATAATGTCTAGACAACGGAGATACTTGTATCTAATCTTATGACAACAATCCTACTTATTAACAGGTCCAGACACAGTGCCATATGAGACTGAGTTAGAAGGAAATGAGGATTAGTGATTAGTCCGTTACATTTCTTTAATAACATGAAAAAAAGTATGGATAAAAAAGTGGGGTAAAGTTTACAAGCTATGATAAATAATTCCAGTATGTTTAGTCTAATTTTATTTGCATGGCCTATGCTATAAATAATTTTGTCTGATTTACCTTAAGAATGTACTGAAAGTCCAATTTGACAGAGAAAGCTACCAGAGACTTAAAGAGGAAGTTGTTGTTTAAAGAAACTGAGGATTATCTTTTTTTCAAAAAGGTTATTATCTCTAGAGTAAGCAATGGAAATGTTTTGGATATTATCTTCTTTGCTCATCTCAAAGTTTAGGATAAGAGCATGGGGTTAATGATAAGTTAAAAAGTCATAAAAATAAGAAGAGAGTAGCTTTAAAGGAATGACTTCTTGTGATGGGAAGTAGTGGTTAAAAAGAGAACCACAGGGGCACCTGGGTGGCTCAGTCGGTTGAGTGTCCGACTTGGGCTCAGGTCATGATCTCGCGGTCTGTGAGTTCAAGCCCCGCGTCAGACTCTGTGCTGACAGCTCGAAGCCTGGAGCCTGCTTCGGATTCTGTGTCTATCTCTCTCTGCCCCTCCCCCGCTCATGCTCTGTCTCTGTCAAAAATAAATAAACAATAAATAAATAAATAGATAGATAGATAGATAGAACCCTAATAGTGACCATTTCTTATACCACATTATGGAGAAGGCTTCAATCACGGTGGCTATGAGGAATCAGAACTCCTTAATAAGAGTTAATTCTTTCATTTTACAGTTCACCAAGATAAACACACTAACGTGTTGAACATTGAACACTGGCATTAGAAACTTGGTTCAGGAGTTCCAAACTGGCCTCTTTTCGTAACATATTCATGAGCTTTGGATACAACTATATATGTAGCTGTATACTCTAAAAAAGGGAGGCAGGTGGGCTACAAAAAAAAAAAACAAAAAAAAAACCCTTGACTTTTTTCCTGTTTAAATATAACCCCGTGTTCTTAAATGTTTTGGAATTTATGTGATTTTTGAGAACCTGGGAGAAAGATCCTTATCAGTCTGTCCATGGAATATGAAAAAATCAAAGATATTACCCAAGTGTTTTCCTTAGGTACCCACTGCACTAGTAAATAAAGCAACCAACTCATACCATAATAAGAAAACTCTTAACTGGGCCATCAAAAAAGGTCAGTTAGCAGTATTTATTTTGGAATTCCCCACAGTTTTATCTTATCAATTTGTTTTTCCTTCCCTTTTTTAAAGCAGCCTGTTTAGTGAAAGTTAACTGAATCAAGACGGAGACACAACAAGGTACTGCCACATTTATCTGTCTTTGTGCATATACTGGCCCATTACTATTTCACCTTAACTTTATTTTGTTTAAGTTTATTTTATTTTATTTTATTTATTTATTTTTTTTTTTATTTTGAGAGACAGGGAGAGAGAGAGAGTAAGCGGGGGGGGGGGGGGGGGGGAGGGGAGAGAGAGAGAGAGAGAGAAGACAGAATCCCAAATAGGCCCTGCACTGTCAGCACAGGGCCCCCCACATGGGGCTCAAACTCACACACCAGGAGATCATGACCTGAACTGAGATCAAGAGTTGGACACTTAATCTGCTGAGCCACCCAGGTGCCCCTCACCTAAACTTCAAAACACACAAATACTTTAAATAAAAAGTGTTTCTAAGCAGATGAAAACAATCACTTTGTGAATTTCCAATTTGTGTTTAGAGTAAATCAAGTCATCAGTAATTAGAACACCTTTAAAATGTCTTTCAACATACTTATGAAGATGCTTCTTCTCGTAATTATAGAAGATCATCAACTATCTAATAATCCATGTCATAACCAAACAAAATGAAGAAATATATATGTACATATGACTCTTCATGACTCTGGATATTTACTGAATAAACATTCACTCATTCAAGATAAAAGTGATTAAATATTGAAATATCAAATCATTTGATAGTATTTCACCTTTTACCACCATAATTAAGTGCTATGCTGAGTAAATCCAAATGAATTAGAAACTTACGAACCAAAAGAAAATATAGACACAAAAATTAAAAGTTTTCTTGGTAAAACAATAACAATATATGCCAATATTATTTATAGCTTACTTAAATATTATACATGGCTACTTTATTCCTAACTTGTACAGTAAATTAGAAAATACTGAGAAAAGGTTACTCGTGGCTTGGGTAGCCAGGCTGACCTCAGCAGAAAGTGTTTTTCTAATTAACTCTCTACTATGTTTTTATCTGCTTATCAATTTGGATAAAAGAGGAATGGAATAATGAGGAACATATTAAAAATATGTATATGTGAAATTATTGCATTGGCTATGTATTTTTGAATCTATTAAGTGATAAGATTTTATAGAAAGCAACAGCTTTCTTATGTTCTTATTCCTTATTCCTCTTGATATGTACCTTAGAAATTGATAACATAACTTTACAATCTCAGGAAAAAATATTTTTATTTTTGCATAAAAATATTTCTTACAAGGATTTAAGAAGCCCCAGAAAATGGCTGTCTCCATAAAAATTGGACTTTAAAAGGACAAACCATTAATGTAGCTGAATTCAACTAGTATGAACTCGTATGGCCACCATCTATTTTTAATGCATTGAGCATACATTCTGACTGTTGGTGACTGTTCAGTAGTTTGGATATCACCCTAGACTTTTCTACATGATGGGCAGAACCCTCTAACATTTCTGATACCTGCTTGGCATGCTGTATCTTTGGCAGATAAACTTAAGTTTGACCTATTTTCTACCATAATACAAAGAGCATAAATTTAATTTATTTTAATTTAATTTTATTATTTTTAAAGAGTATAAATATTTTAGCACAAGGTGAGTTGACCAGTTGACCCTAAGAGCATGGTAAGCTTTTCATTTGAAAAAGGGTAGTTTGAGGTAAAGTCTGAAGGTACCTTCACTACTCGTGTGTTCTGGACTAAATCATATGCATTATTTAAATACCTAAAAAAATTAAATACTCTTATTTGAGTAATTGGAAATATACCCTCATAGCAACATAAGCTGAGTGGGTTTAGTTTTCAAAGAAGTTAAAACACTTAAGGATTGCCACATGGCAAGAAATAAGACACAAATGGCCTTTAGATTCTAGCAGAAAAATCATTAAGGAAATACAAGGTTATTATTCTTATGTATATACCATAGAAGTGTTGATTACACTTTATCTAAATACATATATTTTCTAAGAGAGAGAGAAGAGAGGGCAAGAGATAAATAGGAGGAACCAAAAATTATCTCAAAGAGGTCAAAAGTACGGATAGAAATCACCATCCAACTTACATTGCTGTGTCCCCATATAAAATCATGACCTGGATTTGGCCTGAATATTGGAGAAAACTAGACTAACATAAACTCTCCTCCTTTGAGGAGTACCAGATGAAAATCAGTGTCCATTTACCATCAAGTCTGACTTGGCAGAAACTAAAGGAAAGCCTTTTCAATGCAGGTATCTGAACATTTAAAATTTTCATACAGTATACAATACAAGAAAGAAATTCAGGGGGAAAAAGGTATAAACCACTACTTTATAAGGCCTTCATCTTTTATTCTAACCTAACCAGACAATTTTGAAATGGTCTGAGAATATACTGTTATAAAGAAGGTATAGACCTATGTGCATTTTTATCATGATGATATTTGTACCATTCTATAAACAAGGATGGATCACTGCCAGATCCTGGATTCAATATGTAAGAGGTCAAGCATCTAAAGGGGCATCTGGGTGGCTCAGTTGGTTAAACGTCCAGCTTTGGCTCAGGTCACCATCTCACGGGTTGTGACTTAAAGCCCTGCATCAGTCTCTGTGCTGACAGCTCAGAGCCTGGAGCCTGCTTTGGATTCTGTGCCTCCCTCTCTCTCTGCCCTTCCCCTGCTCCTGCTCTGTCTCTGTCTCAAAAATATATAAACATTAAAAAAAAAAAAAGAGGTCAGGCATCTAGAGCAACGGAAAAACAGAGATTGAGACTGGTATTTTGACATCTGACTGGTTATGTTCTCTTTTCTCTTCCTTGAGCTCCTGAATATATTCTCTCCTTTCATTTTAAGTGACTGACATGCTAAAGATGTTACAGAACTTAGAACCACCCTCTGGAGACATTACTTTTTTAAACTCCTCGGACATTTGTGAATAAAATTTATAGCAAGTATAAATATTGTAAATTGAATCGCTAAGGGAGTTTGCTCTTTGCTGAAGTGTGTTCTTTCATAAGCTAAATAATGTTCTTGCAAAGCAATTAATACCCTCAGTGGAGTAATGCTCTTCTAATTTTTTATGAACAAATTTAGATGTTTACAAGAAGTGCCATATGAAACATTCTGATGGATTTATTTGGATTTGCACTTCTGTGTTTTGTTCACTGCTATATGCCCAGCTTCTAGAAAAGCACTTGGAAGCACAGTACAAGCTCAATAAATAATTGGTAAATGAATAAATGAATGAATACTTTCCAAGGCCTGCCCTGAGACTAAAGCATGGAGTATCTCATTTCAAGTGCACGAGGGAAGCAGGAGAAATATCAGTGTTTAGGCTTTTACCTTCTCACAATAGAAGTTAGAGCCACTCGGTTGGGAGGGGCTAACTCGTATGGGAAGTTTCTGCATGCTACAGATTTAAAAGCATACACTCTCTATCAATTTGTTTACACTATTGCAAATCAAAACTGTTTTTTTCCACAAGGAATTAGGTATTTCTAGGCCCATAGTGACAAAGACATGGGGGAAAAAACCTGTAGAAAGCCCCACAGAACTTATAACAATAGTCTAGGCAGAAGTATATGACTGTCATATTAAGTCAGTAACACTTTCCATGAGTTAATGTCCTAGTGGATAAACATTTGAATTTAAAGTGTAGATACATTTTGGAAACACTCAACCGACTCAGGAAACACATGTGTTTTGGTGCCATCAGGTCACACTTCAGGTGGTGCCCTGGGAAATTTTTTGGAAAACACTGGTAGAAATAGGTTGGAAGGAAAGAGATAGAGCACATAAATCCGTTAGCAATTGCATTTATAGCTCTTCCCATCTGTCATTTGCAAAGCATTTTTCTAATATTAGCTGCTGAAGTTGTAAGTACACATGCCTTACATCCATTGTCTCATCTCACTTGGTGACGGTCAAGAACTGAACGCAGAAATTGTGACTTATCACTTGTTTGTGGTCCAGGCAGAAATAAAGGCAAAGACTTCAGCCCTGAGTTCTCAATTTCCTTCCTTGTGCTGAAAACCTATGAGGCCAACTCTTTCCTGGGAATAACATTGTGCCTTTTAAGAGCATCTCCACTCTTATTCTTCACATCAATTACAGAAAAAGCATAGGAGATGGACACAGTGTTGGAGCTACCTATTGTAACATAACCCATTGCACTGAAGATTTGCTTATGCCAACACAAGGCAAGAAAGCCCAGCTTACAGAAAGAAATAATCATGTGATGCTGGCAAGATTTGATGAATTCTATGAGGTAGACAGTTGTCATCAAAATCATGCAACACAATGGATTTCTAAGCTCTCTGTTTTAGGTTTACCTAAGCAGAATGATTTTGTAGTTTTAACTAAACTCATATTTCCTTATATCTCCAGGATGTGTCTTTACAGTGCCTGCTCTTGGCAAAGACAGACAAGTGGCCCAGATCATTTAACAAAATTGTCTGAAGAAATTAATAGCCATAATTTTAGGATGAGTATGAGAGTTCTACATAGTTCCACCATTAAATCAGTTATTTTAAACTTTCAAATGCATATGTACCTCCCACGGGAACATAACCTCCTTGAGGACAGGAAACTTGAAAAAGACGATTAGAAAACGTTAACTGAATGAATCTTGTCCATACCCAGGCTACACTTGCACCTGTGCAAGAGTTAGGAATCTGGAAAGGTCTAGTGGCTAAAGTCTGCAACACGCTTCTAGAATGACCAAAAGACTAACTAGTCACTCAAATGAGAAACAGGTTTGGCAAGTCAAGGGAAAAGGAGGTTATAATTACTCATGCACCAAAATTAAAAAAATAAAAAAATAAAAAACTTACACAGAAATTCAGGACATATCTCACAAGGGGAAGAAGAAACTAAAAAAATTTAGCAGACAAAGCCAGCCTATACAAATTAGAATAATATATGCACAAATCTCTGGAGAAACTCTATTATATCACAATTAATGCAGAGACTGCAATCAAGCCAGGCTAATTTCAATAGATTCCAAGTTTTGAACAGTTCCTAGACTATCCAAGTGGGAATTTGGCCAGGATGCCGGGGTTAATAATTCATTTTGAGAGAGGCTAATTCTTTGGGAAGCAGCCCACTCTGCAGGAGGAAGCATTTGGCCCAAGTGAGCAAATTTGCTCTTCGAGATCACCCTTTATTAGCTCTACAAGACACCTTTCTTTGTTTTGGGGGGGGGTCACTTTACTTTCTTATACATATAGCAATATTTATCATGTTTTCAATAAATACATATAAAAATCAGAGAAATGGTTCAAGCATATACATTGAATGTTTGGGTTCTTAAAGAACAATTTTTACACCAACTTTCAATTACCACGATAGGAGTATAGGGTTGTCGGAAGAACACCGTGGCAAAATGTACAGGCTCTGGAATCAGACAGTCCTGGCTTTTAATCTTGGCTCCAAACTGTGAAACTTTGAAGAGGCTACTGAATCACTCTAGGATTCAGGTTCTTCACTCATAAAATAGGAAAATTAATGGTGCCTACCTCATAGGGGTCTTATGAGGTTTAAATAAGTCATTTGTTAATTGAACAAACAATTATCGACTGCCAGAAACTGTTACAGGCACTGTGAATACGGTAGTAAACAGACAAGACAAATCCCTGATCTCATGGAATTTATGTTCTGATAGGGAATATTGGCAATAAACAAAAAACACATAATTTGCCTGGAGCTAAGTTTTATGAAGAAAACTTCATCAAGGTCATTTCTGCACCGAAATAGAAAGTGACTGGGGACGCTGAACTTTGATGTAGGGTAGTGAGGGAGATCATTTTGAGAAGGTAACATTTCAGCAGAGACTTGAGTGAAGGCAGAGCTAGCCAGAAGGCAGGAAAGCAAGGAGACCAGTCCTAAAGCACAGTGAGGGGGTGCTGCATGGAAGGATGGGGACAGAGAAGCTGGTGTCAGACCATGTCAGGTCTTGTGGGTCTTCTTAAAGGACTGAAGTATTTATGTGGCATCTGGCACAAAACTGAGCATGTAACATAGTAGCTATTTATTCATATTGGGTAAATCATACTGGGTCAGAATCATAAATCATATTGGGTCAGAATCTTTTGTTTCCATTGCACTGCTATGTAGCTGGAGTTTTTCCCCATTAATTCTCTTATCCTAACATAGCAGATTCCTAACTGATAACACATTTTAAATTCTCCTGAATATCACCAGTGTTTCTAAATACAAATGTTTTCTGTGATGTGTGATTATTCAGCATCTTATTTACCTGTTAATGGGTCTTAAAAGTGATGAGTTCTTGAAAGGCATTTTGGTTAAGGTGAGAACAGGTACACACAAAAAAGATAACTGGGACATGCTAAGTAGGGAGACGAATTAATATGGCACATCTTTTTTGTTTTCCCCAAGAACACCAAAATTTGGGTGTTACTTCCTACTTGGCTGACTCAGAAGGAAATCTTTCATTGGTCTTCATGTCTCTAGATGTGATCACAATTAAACCCCAGCAGTCACCACCAGCATCCACACGGGATACTTCATGAAACATTCATACCTTCCCCAAAACCTGCGTGGCTCCATGTCATCAAAAACCAGATTCTTGGCCTGCATTTGAAGGTCTTTTACATTCTGGCTCCAACCTATCTTTCATCCCACTTCTCTAGAATACATATGTAAAATCCTAACTGAACCATCCGGGCTTCCCTGTGCATTTTATTTCTATATTACTGCCATCAAAACATTGACCATAGGGTAGATATTTCAAACGCTCTCCCTTATTTCAGGCTCTCTTCTGATATATATAAATATATATATATATATATATATATTTCTCAGCTCCTCTGTGTCTATCTCTCTTCCCCATGAATTGAGCAGGGCCATGTAAGTAGTTCCATACAAATGACTGTGATTGAGGGGATACAGGCTATTTGGGGGCTAAAGAATTCACCTGCTGATGTGCCAGGCCCTTTCTCTTGCTGATGCAATGGGAGTACTTGTTGAGATGTACATTCCCACAAAATGGAAAGACCCTCACAGGATAAGTCTGTATATGGAGGACAGCTGCCTCAGAGAGTAGCATGAACTCATCACTGACTTTGAGTGCCCAAGAAATAAAGTCTTCTCATGTTAAGCCACTGAGATTCTGGTGCTATTTGTTGAGGCAGCATTAACAGCCTATTCTGATTGGTATACCATCATTCAAGATCTTCTGCACTCCTTTGAAGTGATTCTACCTCTCTTCTCTTAAAAAAGTGATTCTACCTTCTCTTCTCATATGGAAAAATGTTTATTTTTTAGATGCTGCTAAGTAGTTGCTTTGTAGGAAGAATCAACGCTATTGAAAAGGATCTTGGATAAACTTGGGAGTTAGGAAATGGAGGTTAAAATGACTCCCTCAGGCTGGGATTCTAGTGGCCAGGAACTATTCAGCCTAATGAAAGGCTGACAAGCCCTGTTGAGAGCTGCCTGGGAAAAGAGATGGAGAGATGAGTAAGGTTAAGGGGTGATACTTGGAGATGAGATGGGTAAAAGGGAATTTTTCAAGTGGCACTTCCCCATGTCACTGCCAATCTGTAGTAAAACCAGAGAATGCAAAACTCCTCATGTGGTTCAATTTCTTCAAGAAGCTGATGAAGTGGCTGAGTTTTGCTTCAAGTTTATGTCGGGTTAAAACAGAGGCACTTGAATGGTCAAAGGAATCAGCTGATATCTCGGTCACACTTCATTTATTATAAGCAAGGAGGAGAGATCATATACCTCCTTGGATTATAGGTATTGGGGGGGCCTTGACTCCCCAACAAGAGAGTGAGATTCTCAACAAAAGGACCCAGATTTCACACGTCTCTATTCTGCGTGTGCTGAACCCAGAACTTTATAATCGAGGACCCCAGTAAAAATGGGCCAATTGAATAGGTGAGCACTACAGATCCAAACCAGTCCCCTTCATTTTGTTTTCTCATACCAAAATGTGTAACTTACTCTTCTATTTTAATTTTCTGCTAGAGACATTTTCAGAATAGTCTATGATATTTCAGTCATTTCAATTTGTAAGTGGTGGCAAATATTTTAAGTCCTTATCAGCACAACCTTGCTAATTAGACATTGTTATATTTATTCTCTTAATCTGCACTCTTAGCTGCATTTAATGATCTGAATTTTGTCAGCATGAAGAGAAAGAGCTTCCACAAAGGGTGAGAATTGGGAGGAAGTGTAGATAAAAATGAATTTCACTATCTCACTTCCAGTTTATCTTCCCTGTCATCAACATTAAAGTCCTGTTTTTGTCTCTTCAGAAAACCACATGACATTTGAGAATCTTCTCCTCTACTGCACAAATTTCAGAACCATCTGGAATACCTTCCTCCCTTCCTTCTCTCCACCTCCCTGATCGTCCATCCTTTCCTTCCAACGTGAAAGTGTTTTTTTTTTCCTTATTTGGCTTCCTCTTCTTATGCTTCTGAGCTCTTTAATTTTATCTTAATTCTTTGGTTACTTTGGAATCACTTATGTGAAGACAAACTTACACATACACAGGAGAGTCTGAAATAAATAATACTTGGAGATAAATCCTCTGTGGTATACATCAAAATAAACTTTTCTCACTTTTAATTCCATATATTAATGAGAAGGTAAAAGGGCAAAGATAATCAAGGTAGTACATCCCAGTACATGAGAAAGAACTAACATAACACATATATATCTATTTTTGAGTTAGTAAATTGGGGCTCTCCATCAGGGAGACTTATATCTGCATAAAAATTAGTGAATTAAGCTCACACCTATAATCTTTGAAGGTCTTCTCATAATGAAAAAAAGGTAAACTTCAGGTTTTTATGATGTAATACTTGAACTTTTTTTGGCCTATTTTTGTAAAAGAAAAAACAAGGTATAGATTTAAAACAATGATACATGGCCTTCTTCAAATATTTCTTTTACGGGTCAGAGCTGATGAACTGAAGATTACTGATAGAGACTCTATCATAATAACCTACATATATACCCAGTCAAGTTTATAAAGAATGAGCTCCTGGTGGGGCACCTGGGTGGCTCAGTCGGTTAAGCGCCCGACTTCGGCTCAAGTCATGATCTCGTGGTCCGTGAGTTCGAGCCCCGCGTCGGGCTCTGTGCTGACAGCTCGGAGCCTGGAGCCTGTTTCAGATTCTGTGCCTCCCTCTCTCTCTGACCCTTCCCCATTCATGCTCTGTCTCTCTCTGTCTCAAAAATAAATAAACGTTAAAAAAAAAATTAAAAAAAAAAAAAAAGAATGAGCTCCTGGTTAAAATCCTTGAATAGAATAATAGCTGCGTTTCAAAGTGCAAACATTTAAGTGTGTGTGTGTGTGTGTGTGTGTGTGTCATGCACACACACGCACACATACGTTCTCACTGCAGCAAATTAGAGATGCTCACAATTTAACAGATATGGATTTCAACAGGGCCTTTGCTATGCAAATTAGCGGAAGTGTCCACGTTACCGTCCCCAACACAGTGCAAGGAAAAGTGACTCCTCACCCAGACAAGGGGCTTCTGACACTTGTCTTTATTGCCCTGTCATAAATTCATAAAGGGATGTCTGCTGTAACAGTTGGCAAGTTCACTGCATAAACATCAACACCAATTTAATGACTTGTGTACACATCGTAAACTAGAGAATCTTTATACAAAGAAATCAGATAAATCAAACATGAGCAGAGGCTTGGGGAAAGCAATTAAAGCTTTAAGTTAAGGTGGCTGTAGGAGGGCACTGTATCACATCACAGCAGATAATAGAAAATGTGTTAACGCCACTACAGTATGTGTAATTAAATTAATTAGTAATATTAAATGTGTTTAAAGCAACATCCCATCAACAGATAAGATAAATAGATAAGAGCAGATACATAGTGCAGAAACATTTAAAATTTTAATTTTCCCATTTTATGTGTTCAAAGATAGGCAAAACCCCCCTCAAACTTCCTAGGAAGTTGATAAAAATAAAATAGGGAGGGGATGTGAAGTTGATTTACTTGCCTCAAGCTAGTAATAGAAAAAAGGAATAGTCGGAACATAAAAACCTCTCTGGCCATATTTCATTTCCTATAGCATATTGAAATGTTTTGGTGCCAACCCATTTCATGCGAATACCTCAAAGGCCGGTATAAAGTACCTTCAAGGTACGTTGCTGTCTGAGCAAGTATTTGCAGCCAATCCCTAAGAAACGCTTAAGCATCACCTGGTAATACAAGTTTTAAAATTATTTTTAAAACATCCAAGGAGATTTTTGCTGAACAAAAATTAGATTGCTTATATGCCAAAGCTCTTCATCAGCTGAAAGCTGGAAGCTAAATTTGGCCATAAGAAACTGGCTTGGAACTTTAGAAGTTCTGGGGCCAGATTCAGCCCTGTATAACTTGTATGCCTTGTTACATAGAGGAAAAAAAAACAGGTCTGTTCCAGTGATGGCAAGACTTCCATTTATTCATCTCAAAAGCAATAAGATCCTAGAATGGAGCCTCTATAATACAAAATGCTTTTAAGTTCTCCCTGAGGGGAACACAATATACACAATTTATGTAAAAAGAAGAAAAATGAAAGCTAAGTATTCCAGTTAAGGGTCAGAAATCAATATTTCTTTAACAGCCTAAGCAACATGCATTACTCTTAATACAAATACTTAGGAGACTTTACGTCCTCCATAAAGGGGGATTTCCATATAATTGGGGTTGAAAGTGGCAGAATATGCTCTCCCAACTTAGTTTCTGTTGCTGAAAAATGAGAAAGAATATATTTGGACAACATTTCACTGATCCTGTCATCCTTGGTTAAAATTTCTTACCTAAATGTCCTAAGTATGGAACAACAGGTAACTACATTTTAATACATCTCAATGGAATTGACAAAGACATTTCAATATCAATATGAAGACCATGCAGAAACAGGAAAAAAATTTGAACATAAAATTAATTGTACTGAGATAATGAGAATGTGGCTTTTTTTTGGGGGGGGCAAATTTTTTCATGGTGTTGTATTATGCTGTCAACAGAACGTTTTAAAAAAAAATCTTGGGGCGCCTGGGTGGCTCGGTCGGTTAAGTGGCCGACTTTGGCTCAGGTCATGATCTCGTGGTTCGTGGGTTCGAGCCCCGCGTCGGGCTCTGTGCTGACAGTTAAGAGCCTGGAGCCTGTTTCAGATTCTGTGTCTCCCTCTCTCTGACCCTCCCCTGTTCATGCTCTGTCTCTCCCTGTCTCAAAAATAAATAAAACATTTTGAAAAAAAATTTTTTTTAAATAAATAAAAAGAAAATCTTCTGTTCATTTCAGTAGCAAATGAAAGTTATGATAAGATAGAGTAGGTAGACAATGGACCTTAAGAAATAAAAGTGTAAGTAGAAGGACTGAGTTTATAAAAGTATATACACCCTAATTAGTTTCTGAGCATTCCCTTTGGCCCTCCTCCAATCTACTCCATCCTGGGAGTCAGACTCATCACTGCAGAAGACTGATAGATCTTGCCACTCTACTGCTCCACATGCTTCAGTGGCTTTCCATTGCTTTCAGGCTAAAGATCAAAATGTTTATCTGGTGGCTTCAATTTTACCAGACGATCTGGGGGGGAAGCCTCCAATTGCTTTCTCCCCTCCATCCACACTACCCTTCCACTGCCACAACACTACATGCTTTCTCCTGCCCCAGGACTTTTGCACATACTGTCTGTGCCTTCTTCCCTTGTGTCCTATCCTTCACTCTTCTAATGTGACATCTTCTTGCTTCGGATCTAATGTTAATTGATCCTGACCTTTTTGATCAGGTCAATTCCCTCTTAACATACTCTCTCAAAGGTCCCTAGTTTCTCCTTAGGGCACTTAACCCCAACTGTCCTTTTATAACCTATAAGCATTCCAAGGGAAGTACTCATATCTACTCTTTCTTATCCACCATTATATTTTCAGTGCCTGTCACAGAGGGTGGTTGATAAAGAAAGTACTTGATAAATATCTGTGGAATGGATGAGTGAGTGAATGAATGTCAAGGTATAATTACCCTTCTTTAAAAAGTCCACAGAAACAACCTCAAGTCATTTCTAAGCAGCTTGAAATTAAGTAATAATTCAGAGACTATATCAGTACAGGCACTGCTCAATTGATAGGATCGAACGATTCAATTGTGGTTGGGGAGGCCCAGCTAAAGAATTGAAGACGGATCATCAAATAGCCCTTCTGCTACTCACAGGATCCTTAAAAAATGGCATGAGAGCACATCTGCTAGATCTTTTGCTTGTGCATGGCTGTCTACCTTACTTCTGACTCAGAAGTTAAACCTCTTAGAAGGATGAGTTATCCACTTACTGGGTTTTTTAAATTAAAGAAGCATATTAATTTTTCTTTGCATTTGTAGTAAGTAACCAAACAGTGGTCATCTGCAAGGAACTTCTAATTTCCCCCTCCATCTGTATATGACTTTGTGATGACTATTTTTAAAAATTCATTTATTAGTCCTGTGCCTTTTAAAAGTTTTTATTCTTCCTGTTCTTTTCTTCTTTCAATGATGTGTTGCCATATGGCTTAAGGAGCCTCAGGGACATTACTTGCCACCACCATTTCTCCTGGTTTCCAAATGACCTTAATTTTACTAGGGTTTAAGATGCAAGTGTATAACAAACTCTCTTTCCAAAGTAGAATTTAGTGGACTCGGTTGTAAATGATTCATAGAGCTCTTTTTTTTTTTCTGTGTATCAAAAGCAATGGAAAACTCACTGACTCCTGAATTTGAAACCAATTTCCGTTCTGTAACCAATCTGCTGAAACGGCCTTTATTGCTTAGCACCAAAAAAAGATTTCTTTGCATGGGTTAAGAACTATCTTCGAGGGGCGCCTGGGTGGCTCAGTTGGTTAAGCGTCCAATTTTGGCTCAGTTCATGATCTCACAGTTCGTGAGTTTGAATCTCGCGCCGGGCTCTGTGCTGACAGCTCAGAGCCTGGAGCCTGCTTGGGATTCTGTGTCTCCCTCTCTCTCTGCCCCTCCCCCGCTCACACTGTCTCTCTCCTACTCAAAAAATAAACATAAAAAAATTTTTTTAATAAAGCTTAAAGAATTATCTTTTAATTCTGTTAAATATCTATTAGAATTAGTCGCTATTTGCATACCTGCCTTATACTTGCCAGCAAGCACCGACCAAACTCTAGGAAGACAACTTTTGTTTCCATTGACCCTCAGCTTGCTAATCTATAAAATAGAATAATAATACTTCATAGGTCATTGGGAGGAGTGGCAGGATAACTGGAGGAATGATGACTAAACAAGAAGTTAAAATATCAAAGTTAAAAATGAACCATACTTTGAGTTAAAAAAAAAACCCTAAAACCTAATGATATTTTTTTTAATCATTTGTAAAACACAAATATTCTATTTGAGATCTTTGTGACATATAGAAATCCACTTGTTTCTAAAACTGACCTTCTGCAGCTTACACATGATATGCTTCATTGTCCATGGACCCCCGCGAGAATTTATAATCACCGACTTGTAAACATGTAATGCATCAAGGTTTTTTACATCAGTTCTCCTCTCCATTGTTCTCCAAATGAGAATGTTTTTTATCTTTGCTTCTGAAATCATCTTACTACAAATCAGTCACATTCCCATTTCCTAGAAGGCTGGAGAGCAGCACCCAAATTTCTGATAAAGACGCACTCCCACCTTATTTTGCATCATGAAGTGCGTGTTCTTAGTGATGTTAGAAAAAAATACATTGGGGCTGATAATGAGTCTACAATGTTGTGTTTTAAAACACCACACGTCGTACTGAAATTAAAAAATAGATTTCAGAATTCTAAATGTTCATATTCCAAGCTCCTACCTGTTTTATTTGCTGTATTTTTTTTTTTTCTAACAAGCCACAGATGTTGAGCTCAGGAAGATCAAGGAGTCCACCTATTTTATTTGTAATATTTTTAAAAAATTTTTTCTAATGTTTTTATTTATGTTTGACAGAGACAGAGAGAGAAAAAGCATGAGTGAGTTAGGGGCAGAGAGAGAGGGAGACACAGAATCTGAAGCAGGTTCCAGGCTCCCAGCTGTCAGCACAGACCCCGATGCGGGGCTTGAACTCACAGACTGCAAGCTCATGACCTGAGCCTAAGTCGGACTCTCAACCAACTGAACCACCCAGGCGCCCCTATTTGTAATATTTTTTATACTCCAAAATCAAACTGTTTGCAGAAAATTAACATTTTATGTATACCCGTATCTCAATGCCCCTTACACTCTCCCCATTCTTAGAGCATTTCAGAGCTATGACATGCCATATTAACATTGAAAAATACAAAGAATAGAAGCAAAAAAAGGTAATTTCCCAAACAGAAGGCATTTAATCATGTTGAAATAAGATCTTGTCCTGTAGGGCTGACCCTCACCTCACTGCACACTTCCTGGATACTTAAGTTTGTGGCTTTGGCATACAAGGGTTAACATAGCCCATCAGCTACAACAAGGATCTAATGGACAGGGCGTGAGGGACCAGGACCCCCTGTTAGATCTCCATGCCACATTTGGTCAAGAACAAATGGAACAGTCTTTCCCTCATCTCTGGCCTTTCTTGTTTTGGGGGGATGGGAAAGCGATCGACGGTAGGACAGTCACACCCACCAGCATTTCTCTTGGCACCTTTTGTGCGCCAATCACGGCAAAATGCTTTTTTTTATTCCTAGTAAAATGTGCCCGTAAGAGCCAGGCTCCCATTTTCCCCAAAGATCAAAATTTCAAGAGACGGGGAATCCGCCCCCACCCCCCACCCCACCATAGAACGACCTTACTATCGAGACGAAGGCAAGCACCTGGGGGATTAATAGCTGACATACCTCATTTTAAACATCTACCATATGTTCACGGAAAATACAGCCACGTTACTTATCACTTTCTGTTTCTCTTTCATTGGTTTATGTTTTGCCTTGAATCAAAACCGCATGAAAACACAGTCTTACGTTACCAGGTATGCAGCTCCTCCATGGAATAGCTCAATAACATTTTTAGTGTTTTATTTACGCAAACAAAAGAGTTCCTCAAATCAGTGCGGGCTGAACTGTTTGGAGAGTGCTGTCTGACTTCCAGTAAACTGAAGCTTTTCCCTAGCACTGCTCAGGTGCAGACACTCCCCAAAAGGCCTGGCATTGCTTTTTTTATTCCCTTCTTGTTTTTTTTTAAATCACATAATCTGTGTCTCAGCATTCTTTAAATGTATTCAAAGAAGAATAATGAAATTTCTTAGGGAAAGTCATGGGTTCACAAAAAATGAGTTTTTTTCAGTGTTCCATGACTTTACTGAACGTCTACCATGTGCTACAGGCTGCAGGCATGCACGTTCATTTTCCTCCTCTTGACAACGCTGTGAGATAAATATTACCAGCCCCATCTTAGAGAAGCTGAGCTTCTGAGAGGAGAAGCTATCTGCTTAAGGTCACACAGCTAATGGGTGGCAGGCAGAGCTGGAAATCCAACTGGTTTTTTGTTTTGTTTGTTTTTACTTGCAACTGCTCACTGTTCTGCCTGGCACACAATAGAGATGATGTTCCCAAGCACTGTCACTCCCCGGGTGAGTCCAAGGGGACAGGACATTAAGAAAACAAATGTGAATGAAAATGGGTGACAGTGGTTTCTTCTGGACATCATTATATCCACGTGTATACTAACACATATACGTCACCTGGAAACACTGAAACACCACAACTGATGGAAACCAAGGGCACTATACCCCTGTGTCTAGAAACTAGACAGGAAACAGTAGATCAGAGGATTGAGGCTGAAGTGCTCGTAAGTTTGGTGGGAGTAATTAATTTTTATTTCTTTGTCTTTTAGTATGATCAATGGGGACATGCAATTGAATTTGATGTTTATTGACCACCTACTATGGGTAAGCATTATGCTTACATGGGATATAAAGAGGAGTAAAATGCCACCCCTGCCCTCAAAAACTTACAAACTCAAACAGGGGAGGTGTAGCAAACATACAAATAACAATTCAATAATTGAGTCTTAGGACCAAAATTCAGTTCAGGAAAAAGATTAAAAAAATTTTTTTTAATGTTTATTAATTTTTGAAAGAGAGAGAGAGAGAGCGTGAGTGGAGGAGAGGCAGAGAGAGGAGGAGACACAGAATCTGAAGCAGGCTCCAGGCTTCAAGCTGTCAGCACAGAGCCCACTGCAGGGCTCAAACCCACAAACCACAAGATTGTGACCTGAGCCCAAGTCAGGGACTTAACCGACTGAGCCACCCGGCTGAGCCCCAGAAAAAAGAGTTTTCAAGAACATTTTATATAATTACTTAAAATCAGGTTTCTCCTGGCATCAAGACTGAAGAAAAGGATTTAAACCAAATCCATGAAACAGACAGCAACAATGAGAGATCCTGAGTCACAACTTAAAAAAAAAAAATCCTATTGATTGGAAGGAATAGGGCAGTAGGGTAGCAATGTGTTTGTAAGCATAGATTTTGACTTCAGATAGAATCAGATTCAAATTCGTAGTTGTATTTACCACACATGCCACCTTGCTTAAGTCCTAGGCTCCTCATCTATTAGAAGGAATAGTAAGCAATACCCTACGTCATACGACTGGCATGTTAAAGGCAATCACTGCAGTGACCTACTTAGTACCACCCTGCCCGGCACAATGTCAACTTGTAATAGTCATAAATATCAACTCGTAATATTCAATATCCACAAAAACAGGTTCTTTTCCTTGTAGAACTCCCTCTCACTAATTCCTTAAGATAACATCTAGGAGCACCTAGCTGGTCTTTATCTTCTTGAGTGATTCCTAGTCTGCAGGGCTTTAGTGAACACAGGTACACGGTGAAGTGCTCTCAGAATCAAAAGTCTAAGGGGAGAGCAAGCAACTAATCCAGCTCCACTCACTGCTTGCAGAGCAACTAGTAATGCACAGAATTCCTTGCTTAGGGGCTAAGAGGAGTCCTACTGAAAACATTACCTGTCTGGCCCTGTAGATGGGCACATACTCTACCAGCATGTCACCCGACACAAATTTTGATAACCTGCTTTCTTTTGGTAAAAGCATGCACATCTTCCCTATTTCACGAGACGATAGGTTACACACAAAAACTTCTTAACAATCCATATTTCTTCTCAGCAATGCAAATCTGTTTAACACTGGTCTTCAGGCCAATTTCCTTGGCATTTACTACAACAACAACAGCAATAAGGATTAACCTTTGGTTCGGTGCATAATATGTGCCAGAGACTGTGTTGGGTGATTTACATATATTTTTGCTAATCCTCAGCACAACTCTGCATTTTACAGATGCAGGATCTGAGATGTTAAATGACCTGCCTGAAGTAACATCAGTAAAGAGCAGAACCTAGATTAGATGAATCCAGGCCAGTGTGGCTCCAGGATCTGTGGTCTTATCACTGTACCACACTAGCATTCCTGTTTCATGCACTAAAGACTTTTTTTTAAATTATTATTACAGTCTTGTTTATTACATGGATCATTTTATTTTGAAACGTTAAAAAAAAGTACTAATTATTACCCCAATAGGGCATGTTCATTGTAGAGAACTTAGGAAAGACAAAAAAAAAGAAAAGAAAAGAAAAGAAAAGAAAAGAAAAGAAAAGAAAAAAAGAAAAAAAAAGCAGCAAAGGAAAAACAAATTAAGTCCCAAATAATTCTTACCCAGAAAAGGCAAGAGGCATATTATTTTATGTCATAACCTCCCAAAACATATTCCATAAATATATATTTGAATTTATATTATTTTTACAAAAAAAATGGATTCTCACTACATGTACTATATTCTACCCGCTTTTTTAACAAATGGAATGAACATCTTCTCATATCAATAATTATACATCCCCATGATCTTTTTTTTTTTTAATTTTAGGTAATTTAACTGTCTTCTCTATGGCAACTAACATGATATGAGCTGAAGTCCAGGTCTGAACAGCAGATCTTAACAGATGTTCATGTAAGTAAAACTCTTTGGTCCACCTATCATTATTTTTGATGGCTATATAATATTCCACAGTAATTTGTCCAATTTGTTCACAATTACTAGACAGACTGCTTCCAATGTTATGACTAAAATAAACAACAAGTGTAGTCAAGATCTACTTACATCTTTGCTTGTTAATTCACTAACTTTTTAGGAAAACTACTACAGGTAGAAATTTGTGATCAAAAGTATACTTTTTTTAAATGTTTATTTATTTTTTTGAGAGAGAGAGTGAGAGAGCAAGGGAGGGGCAGAGAGAAAGGGGAACAGAGGATCCAAAGGGGGCTCTGTGCTGATGGCAGACAGCCCGATGTGGGGCTCAAACTCAGGAACAGTGAGATCGTGACCTGAGCCCTTCGAAGTCATACACATAACTGAATGAGCCACCCAGGTACCCCAAAAGTATACATTTTTATAGTGTGATTCTCCAGAAAGTTTCTCTCAAGGTAGACACTGAATCTCGAATATAATATGAAAGTGTCTCTCTCCTATATCCTTGCCAAATGTGGCACTATCATTCTTTTCGATGTATTCCAATCAGATAGATGACAATTTGTATCTTATTTTAATTTTTATTTCCTCAAGTACTAGGTAGGATAAATTTTTTTCCCGATGGTTACTGATTGTTTGCATTTTTTCACTAATGAATTACTTACAGTGGAGTTTCATCAGATGCATGTTTAATGCAACTATTACACTCAGCCACATAATAATTTATATATAATTAAAGATATTATAAAATTATACTTTGCTTATATATAGTGCAATACGCTTTTTAAAATTTTATTTATTAATCTTGAGAGAGAGAGAGAGAGAGAGAGAGAGGAAGCATAAGGTGGGGAGGGGCAGAGAAAGAGAATCCCAAGCTGACAGTGCAGAGTCTGATGTGGGGCTTGAGTTCACAAACCATGAGATCATGACCTGAGCCAAAATCAAGAGTAGCATGCTTAACCAACTGAGTCAACCAGGTACCCCTCCAATCCTTTTGAATGGACTTTGTCATTTGTCTTATCATTTGTTCACGGTGTTTCTTGACATAAAAAAAGCTTAATTTTTTTAATAGTCATATCTAATAGTGTCTTATGCCCCTGAGACCATGCATAGGGGGACTTCTTTAACTTAAAATTACACAACTATTTATATTCTACCAATTTTGTTTTCTCACAAATTTTTAATTCATTCAGAATCAAATTATATAATCTAGTCTGTCTTCTCCCAACTGAGATGACATATTTATTTTACAATAAGTCCATCGACTGACGAACAGATAAAGAAGATGTGGTACACACACACACACACACACACACACACACACACACACACGGACACACACACACACACAGGAATATTACTCAACGATCAAAAAGAACAAAATCTTGCCATTTGCAACAACATGGATGGAACTAGAGTGTATCATGCTAAGTGAAATAAGTCAGTCAGAGAAAAACAATTATATAATTTCAGTCATATGTGAAATTTAAGATACAAGACAGATGAACATAAGGGAAGGGGAGCAAAAATAATATAAAAACAGAGAGGAAGACAAACCCTAAGAGACTCTTAACTACAGAGAACAAACAGCGTTGCTGGAGGGGTGTTGAGTGTAGGGGAAGACCTAAAGGAGTGATAGGCATTAAGGAGGGCACTTGTTGGGATGAGCACTGGGTATTATACGTAAATGATGAATTCTATTACTGAAATTATTATTACACTATATGTTAACTAACTTGGATTTAAATTTTAAAAAATAAAAAAATAAGACAAAAATGAAATAAAATAAATTCTTATGTAAACTTAGCTATGGTTCTAAACTTTCTCTCCTGCTTCACTGATAAGCACATTCGTTTCTGTGCCAGTTCAAAGCTGACTTCATTACTATAGCTTTATAATGCGTATTAACTAAAGTAGGGTGATACCCTACTTTTGTTGCTCTTTAAAAAACATCATAGGGTAAATTAGTGAATTTATTCTTCAAAATAAAATTTAGAATAATTTTTTTGAGGCTTCTCCTCAGTAATTTAAGATTTTGACATGTAGATGGGGGGAAACTGGTATGTTTACAATATACCTCTCTGTTTAATCAAGTTTTCTTTCACTTCCCTCAGTTTTGCCATTTTTTTCAAGTAGGAATAAAACAATATCTTTTGCAGTTATTATTTGATATTACACACTTTTGTTGATTCTTTTTCTTCTCTTATTGCTGATAAGTAAAAAGCTATTTACATTTGTAGACTGATTTTGTAACCTAATGACTTCACATTGGTTTGAATAGTTTTCGTGTGATTCTATTTCATTTGATTTTTGTTGTTGTTGTTCAGGCAGACAATACCATTTGCAAATTATTTAACTTTTTCTCTTCCTTTCTGGTATCTATGCTTCTGGTTTAGTTTTTACCTCCTGCTGCATTGATTAGAATATCCAGAACAACTCCCAGAAAAGCTAAGAAAGTATTGTTTATTTATAGTGACTCTATCTGTAGAGGTTCCTTATTTGATATGATACCAAGTATTATATTCTGATATGTATTCTATACAATGTTAAAAATATCCTTTTATTCCTTATTTATTAAGAATTTAAAAATCAGAAATGGGTGTTGACTTTTACTAACTTTTTAGCATTTAATATAATTCTCCTATATGTTTTCTCATCAGTTTTATTAACGCATTTTCTAATGTTGGAGAATTTTTGTTTTCCTGGAAGAGATTCTACTAGATTCAACTGCATTTTGAAAACAGAATTTTGAGTTTGGCTTATTAATAGTCTACTTAGGACATTTGTATTTGTATTTATAAGGCATCATACGTGCTTTTTCTTTCATGTCTTATCTTTTTTCTGGTTTGATACTAGGTTGTATAAAATCAAGAAAATATTCAACCTTTTCTATGTTTGGCATTATTTAAATAGTGGGGAAATTATTACAAGAAACTAGGTAAATGCCACCATAAAATAGCCTAGGTCTATCATCTTTTTGAGAGAGAGAGAGGGCTTAATTTTTAGACAATTTTTTCATATCTTTTTTTGTTTAAAAATTTTAGATATATAGTCATATATCATAAATTAAGGCTTTAAAAGTGTGCAATGTAGTTGTTTTTACTATAGTCACAAAGTTGTGCGACCATCATCACTATCAAATTCCAGACCATTCTCATCACCCCAAAAGAAAACCTCATACCCATTAGCAGTCACTCCTGATTTTCTCCCTCCTCCACCCCCTGGAAACTGCTAATCTACTTTCTGTCTTTGTGGATGTCATTTCACATAAATGGAATCATAGAACGTGTGATTTTTTTCTGTCTGGTTTCTTTCGCTTAGCATCACGTTTTCAAGCCTCCTCCACGTTGCTGTATAAATCAGGGCCTCATTCACTTTTATGGCTGAGTAATATTCCATTGTGGGTATACACTTTTTGTTTATCCGTTCATCAGATGATGGGCATTTGGGTTGTGTCCTCTTTTTGGTTATTATGAATAACGGTCTATAAATATTTGTGTATACATTTTTGAATAGACATGTTTTCAGTTCTCTTGGGTACGTGACTGGTAGTGAAACTGCAGGTTCATAAGGTAACTCTATGTTTATCTTTTTAAGGAACTGCTATACTGTTTTCCAAAGTGCCTGTTCCATTTTACATTCTCATCAGCAGTGTATGAGGGCTTAATTTCTCCACATCCTCACCAACATCCAGTCTTTTTTATTATAGCCATCATTGTGTGAATAACATACCATTAAAAAAAATCAGTTAAGATTTTCAAAACTATTAAAAGTTTGCATATATTATCTAATTACCTCTTGTTCATCTATAGTTATTTCTTCTTTCTCATTCCTAATTTTATATGCCTGTAGCCATCTTTTATTCTTGATTCATCAAGGATTTCTGCTAATTCCAGTTGATATATTTTTTTTCAAAAACTAGTTCTTGAATAAATTTATTGCAACTTTTTTCATAATTATTTATTTCTCTCTTTATTAGTTTGTCTTCTTCTTTCCTTATGGAATCCACTTATTTTTATTCATTCTAGCTTACTAATGAATTATTTAATGATCTAAGTATTTTTCCAACTATAGCTTTGACTATATCTCTGGTGGGTTTATTTGCAGTGTTTTCACTGTCATTTATTTTTAAATAGTAATTTCAATTTTTATTTCACTTTTGATGACAAAGTTGTTCGAGGGAAAGATTTTTATTATTATATGAAATAACATGGATATTTGCTTTTAATTTTTTATTGTTAATTTCTCATTTTATTTTATTGTGGTCAAATAATGTGGCCTACTTAACCTTTGAAGTTTGCAATTAACTGAGATACTCTTTGAGGCCTAACATACATTCAATTATTAAAACTGTTTTATGGGGGCACCTGGGTGGCTCAGTCGGTTGGGCATCCGACCTCAGCTCAGATCATGTCTCATGGCTCATGGGTTCAAGCCCCGTGTTGGGCTCTGTGCTGACAGATTGCAGCCTGGAGCCTGCTTCGGATTCTGTATCTCCCTCTCTCTGTTCCTCCCCTGCTATCACTCTGTCTCTCTCTCTCTCAAAAATAAATGAAGATTAAAAATTTAAAGAAAAAATAAAAATAAAATTGTTTTATGGATACTGAAAAAGAAAATCTATTATTTTGAGCAGACTATAAAAATTTGATAAAAATCTGTTAACTGAATTCATTTTTGGTCTGGTATTTTGGAAGATAAGTATTATTTTCATTCCTTTGGAAGTATATTTTCTGTATCATTTCTTAGGCACTATTTCTTTGAATCAAATAACTCTGAATTATATCTTTCACCTTTATCATATATAAAAACAAGGAGTTTGACACTTTGCACTATATCCCCTACTTCTCAATCTTTGCCAATATAATCTAGGTTTTTAAGTCAGAAACATTTTTGCTTCATTACCTCTTAAGGTATCTGCTTTTCATATTTTTTTCTTTTGAATTTTTACCATATTTTATGATTATTTAGCCACTTTTATTTTAACTGCTTTCAAAAAGCATTCTAATTTTAGATCATGACTTCCCCTTTCCTAAGTTCTTAACTTGGCTTTCTCTATTAGTTGAAATGTGTCTTTTTAATTTTTTCAAGGACACACATCATGAGTATGTGTTTTTAAAAACTGTATATCTGAAAATGATCAACACCTTGGTTTGTATGATACAACTGAGTTACGATATTTTCTCCTTAAGTTCTGTAGTTGTTCCATTTTCTTCTGGTATTTTTGACAGGTTTGAGACCAGTTCGACATCTATCTACTTACTACCTACCTATCATCTCTTCATTCCTTTGGTAAGTAGGCATGCTTTTTTTTTCCACCTGTATTTTTTCCTCTACATCTTTGTAACTCAATATTTGCTCATGAGTCTTGTGGTTCTTTCAACTGGGATACATAGTCCTTTCTTCAATTTAGGGAAGTTATGGTTTATTTTCTGTTATATTAACTCCCACTTTTATTTGACTTATACCTAGCTTTCCTTAAGTAAGAACAGTTACCCCTATGTTCTGCTCTTCTATCATCGCTTTCTCTTTCACTTTTCTTTTTGTCCTTCTCTGCTCCATCATGGGAAATGTGTTCAAATTTGCCCCCCTCCACCATGCTGTGATTTTCCACAAGACCAATTCTATTTTTGACTGTTCGCAACATGTTTTAATCTTATTCTTGCGCTTTTAGCTTCCTTTCAGTCTTCTTTCATCGTCCTGTTGTCTTCATTTCATCATCTTCCTTTCCATTTACTTTTTCTTCCTTTTCCTAGAGGCCTGGTTTTCTTACAGGACGGTATTCTGAGGATTCCTTCTGGCTCTCAAATGAAAGCATCTTCAGATGTGTAATTTGCCCTGTTCGGGGTTGAGCACTGAACCTGGGAAACTGAAATCCACAGTCCGCAGAGCTAATATTTTTTCCCTCAATGTCCCACTTGTCACTGTGGCCTCCTCGTGAGGAACACACCTATTAGAATGCCCTGGACCAGTGTTAACATTCCCCTAGATTTCTGTCCATTTGTTTCCCAAGAATCTTAGTATCTGTTTGTTGTAGAAAAGTGGTAGCTGAAACGTAGGGGAAATAATACTCTCTCAGAGCAGCTCCCAAGGGCTAGGCAGGGTCTCTGCTCAGATTTCTGGTTGGCACAATTCCGGGTCCCTGGGTCAGCAGGCAGATGGTGACAGAGCTGTAAAGCATATTCTTACCTCTTGCCACACTAATTCTTTTATGCAGAAAAAGTGGAGATATGCTGTGAATTGAAGCTCCAGATGCCTTAGAAGTAGGGTCTATTCTTCCTAGATTCTATCAGTCCTAGTTTCTGATTCTATCATAATTTTTATTATTTCCTGGGTTTTCCTGGGTATTTAGAGAGAAAGTGGGGGGGGGGGGCGGGGGTTCATGCTGGGCACTGCCAGTTAGATCCATTCTGATGTGGCCTCTGCTGCCACAGAATTTCAAATCATTGCATTACGGAGACGGTCAACTATTGCTGCTCCTTGGCAAAGTTTGACTCTTTTCTTTTATACTCAGGTTTCGCACTTCTCCCTCATTAAACATAATTACATTTAACATATTAACTGAATATGATGTGCTCAGCTGGAGCATCCAGGGCAGGCTTTGGTGAGCTAAAATCTCTCAGCTCCACACTCTCTCTTCTGTCCTCTGCTTTGGGATGCTGGGCTGGGACGTTACAAACTACATTTCTGCTTTGTCCCCAGGCTCCTTCAGCACTGCCATTAGGGAGCACTGGAAAAAGCCCAGAAGACAGGAGGAGAGAAGGAACTTCTTCCTCCTGTGCTCTTAAAGTCCCACCTGTACTTCCCTTGCAAGGGCACTTCAGTGTGGCGGCTACATGTGGCTCCAGTTTCCAGCTTCTCTGGCACTGCCAGAATCAACTTCCTTATGCCCACTTAGAGGTGTCAGGACTAGTTTGGCAGTGGCCCTCCTTAGAGATCTGAGGCCCAGCTCCCAAAGTACTGGTACCAGCACTTGCCGCATGAAGCCCCTTCTCAGAGGACCGAGTCCCAACTCCGTAAGATTCTTGTCTTCCAGAGTGGGTCTTGGCTGACGGGCATTTTTGTGCTTTCGCAAATGTTGGTGAATGTACGTGTGTAGGCAGCTAGCCCTGAGAAGTATGCTTGGCGGTGGTGAAGTGTGTGCCCCAAAAGACTTCGATGAGAAAACGAAAGTTTCTACATTATACTCACACACCCACCCCACACTCAGTGATCTGGCAGTCGCATAAACAATCACAGTGGTTATCTTAACAGACAGAATTCAACATGGAGATTTGTCTCAGTGGGTGTCAGTACCCTGAAAAAGCGACACGAAACACAATAGAAACACTGAGCTGACGCTTTAGACATCTCCTATCATCTCTTCAGTCTGTGGGGACAGACCAGAAAGGCTAGGGTCTGAAGATCCTAGAAACTGAGTGTTATATCCTCTAATTTAATCCCAGTGGTGACTTCGGGGACTGAATTAAGTGCTTGAAAAAAAAAATTGCATGTAACTAAAATTCATTTCAGATCAGATGAAGATGATCTCTACGGACACAGTGGGGGACAAAGGACTCTCAGCCCCTCCGGTGACCTGTCTTTTCTTTGCCACCAAAGTTTTACCCTGTTAATAAGTGGCGTGTGGCAGAGTTGGTCTCATTTCCAGTGACTATTTAGCCAGTTAGTTTTTACCATAACTTCACCCTAGACTCTGAGAAACACACTTTCCTTAAGAACCACAACCTAGTTGTGACGTCTCTTCAGAAAGTTCACGGCCAATGTCTCCCCACCCCAAGAAGGGGTTGCTCTGGGTAGAATTTCTAACTTTTAGAAGTCTACCTTTGACTCTACAATTGTCTTTTTCTCCCTGTCCCACTTCTTTGTAGGCACCCTCAGTTTCTCTGTTGACAATACTTGTATCTGATCTACGCAAAATTTTAGCTCAGCTGTTTTATAATTTTTGATGGATAGAAGAGCACTTAGGAGCACTCGTTCACCTCACTGAAATACCATTTTAGATATTTAAAGATGCCAATTATCTTCCAAATGGGTCACATTAGATTCTTTTTTTTTTTTTTTTTTTGGACCGAGATAACTTTATCCTTTGAGGAATATCAAAGCAACATAAGTTTTCTTTGTTCATCAATTTCCCAACTGTGTTGCAAATACAAATTCAGTGACAATGGTTGTGAGCTGACATTCCTGTCATTTGGCTTGGGAAACCCTTTAGAAACAGCAAAATATTGTCATGTCTAACAAGTGTCCTTTCTACACAACTGTTATGACTCTACTTGTTAGAACAGATAACAGTTGGGAGGAAAATAGCTCATCTTGGCCCAGGACCGAATACTCCAAGGCATGCTATATAAGTCACCTAATGGATTTGTGGGAAGGCAGAAACAATTTATTTTTTTATTTTTATTAAAAAAATTTTTTTTTAATGTTTTTATTTATTTTTGAGACAGAGAAAGCCAGAGCATGAGCAGGGAAGGAGCAGAGAGAGAGGGAGACACAGAATCCGAAGCAGGCTCCAGCCTCTGAGCTGTCAGCACAGAGCCCGAAGTGGGGCTCGAACTCACGGACTGTGAGATCATGACCTGAGCGGAAGTCAGATGCCTAACCGACTGAGCCACCCAGGTGCCCCAGAAACGATTTATTAAAGCAGAAATTTACAATAAATTACCATTCACTATGGAAATATGTTAAACAACCATTAGCCATTTCCCCAAATGAAGACAATTCTTTTCTGTCTCTTTAATGAGATATTCAAGATTTGGCAGGTCCCCAAAACAACAATTTTGTATTCATATAAGCATTTACAAAGCATTTCAAGATTAATTCATAATATTTCATAATATAATAATAAATTATATATTTCTGGATAATCCTATGCCTCCTTTATGGAAAAAGACACCCAAGTAATATAGGGGAAACCTTGTTTCAAGAATGTGAAAGGCTCTGCAGGAAAAAAGTGGAGCCCCATTTTGTAGAGTTTAAACCTCCCGGTTAACGCAAAGAGAACTAACTCCTGTAAAGACATCTTTAACTAATGCTCTCACTGTCAAACTTCAAAACACTACCTTAAAATCATATTTCTTCTTATCTACAATGCCTGACATTTCCTGTTTACTCATTAACTATCGGAAAAAATGCTTAAACACAAAGAATCATGCTACTTGAGAGTTAAACAAGACCGCATTTAGCTTTAAACTAAGAGGTCAAGTGACGAGTTAGACAACTGAGGGACAGAACCAAACTAGAGCTCATGGTTTGCCAATTAATTTGCAGTCTAATATTTCTGCTAGCACTGCCTCTACCCATCTGCCGTTTGATTATGCAGGTAAATCAACTCTGCCGTCTACATGCTCATCATAGTATTTACCTTTGAACATTAATTATAATAGAATTAGGTCTGGCCTAAGTTCGGATTAGGGAGGGGGAGTAATACTCATCTTAAGGACTTTTCCTTTCAGTTTCAACTTCCTCAGATGCTCACGTGTGTGGCCTTCCAGCCACCCAGGGTTAGCCCTAACGGCAACTCTCTAAGGCCCAGACATACCCTCTGCCCAACCTTTCTTTATTTGCCTCCAGCCATCAAAACTGTTCCCTGAGATCCAAGTGAAGTGAATGTCGCCATTGGCCTAATCATATATATTTAACTGCTATTACAACTCTGCTGGTGTTACTATATGTCTATGGTTACTAATACTGGTCAACTCCTATTCAGAGGGCTATGTGCCAGTCACTGTAAGAAGTACTTTATATATTACATTTCATATAACAGAGTAGCTTAAATTGCTGCTTTATCAGCAGGCTATTTGGTGGTTGCCAGGTATTCACTGAATATTATATGGTTATTTTTTCTGTAGTGAAAACATGTTGTAAGACCAAGGCTGCTCATGTGTTGGGACACCCCCAGGCTATGGGACCTGAAGACAGGCACTGTAGCCTCACCTTTAAACACAGGGGTTTTTTTGTTTGTTTTTTTTCACCCTCCCAAAGGAATGCGGTTAGATTTTAAAATTTAAAATGGTTAGGGTGCTGGGTGGCTCCGTCAGTTAAGCGTCCGACTCTTGGTTTCGACTCAGGTCATGATCTTGCGGTTTTGTGAGCTCAAGCCCGGCATCGGGCTCTGTGCCGACAGTGCGGAACCTGCCTGGGATTCTCTCTCTCTCCCTCTCTCTGCCTCTCCCTGCCTCGCACTGTCTCTGTCTCTCTCAAAATATATAAATAAACTTAAAAATTTTTTTAAATAAAATTTAAATCTATGGATTAAATGAATAAGTGCAATCACATTTTGTGAAATCTGTAGGGAAAAATTAATTGTCTGATATCAAATCAGCCAAAAGAGCCAGAGTAAAATGACAAATTTGTTAATGTGAAAATAAAATGCCCATCTTTAGTGACTGAGCTGTAAATGCAATCTCTTGTTCACCTCAATCACTTTTTAAAAGTATCTCTTTTTTGACATATCTGGAAATTTCTTACTTGAAATCATTATTTCGGTTTGAATTTTTACCTATCAAAGGAACTAGTCAAAGAAGGACAAAAGGAGGCACTAACTGTATCAGCTTAACTAATGGACTATTTTATTATATTTTTATGGCTTTGAGATACATTTCACATGCCATACAATGCACTCATTTAAACTATATAATTTGATGTTTTAAGTATATTGTACATTTTTTTTTAAAAAGTGAAGACTTAATGTTTTTAGTAGAATTACTTTAACGTGTGAGTGCCAGAGAAGGAGGTATGCTTTTCAGGGGAAAAAAAAAAAAAAAAAGTCCTGATAGTCTGTGCTATTAGACAAAATTTTTTCTTGAGGAAGGATGTGAAGCCCTGAAAATCTAGGATATGTAAATCCAACATGTGCTAAACACAAGACTGTAGGATTTTCCTGGAATAAATAAATGAATGTGAGTTCTTTGCCTCTTTAATTTCCATGAACCAAGGGCCGTGTATAACTATTTTTCAGCCTTACCTCATGAAAGCTTTGAGCTTTCCCTTCATGTTAAAATATATTATTTAACATTTGAGTGTGTCAACACCACATTAGGCACTTTAAAAGAACAGAATTAGCCATGCTTCCTACTCAGGGGACTTGTCTACTAAGTATCAGACTAAAGCAAAATGCTATAGTATTCCCTCACATCAAGCAATCCATAGAGTGATATTTTCCCTTAATTCTTCCATAAAATCAATGAGATTTTTCTCTTTTTGTACAAACTCAAAGGAACACCCTTTGATTTAACATATACCTTCAGAAGTTCTGTTTGGGCACATTCCACATCTTAACTCTTTTATCATGGGACAGAATCAGTGACCAGACCTCAAATCAGACCCATTTAATGTGGTTTTTGTCACAAAGCAAAAAGGATTCAATTTTCTCTAACTCTGTAATCATCCACTTTATAGTAGGTGGGACATTTAAACAAACAAGAGAGGCTATTTCTCACATGCACCTTCATAGTATGTGCTAAATAAATAAAGCTGATAGCACAGTGCAGTGAGAAAACCTGCCGAGAAGAAATAGAAAATGCTTCAGTCTGGGTATGCTTTCACAGGGTAGTAACTAGAAGCAAAAATGTTCATTATGTGGTATTGTAGAACACTTTCTGAGTGTCACAACCATAATGCAAGTACAAAGCACAAAACCTGAAGGTTATCAAGCTATATAATCATCTCTTTATAAGATGATTAAAAGTATGTATTAAGGCGTCCATTTTCAACCTAACTTGTTTAGTCACCGAATTACTAATTTGCTTCCCTTATTGTTTTACTAGAGACCCCTTAAACTTTTGGGTCTGCTAGATTAACTCTGCTTGTATAAATATACTGTAATCAACTAGATTAATTAGTCAAATTAGCTCAGTATTTCTTCCTCTATACTTAGAACGTGAAAAGTTCATAATGTTCAAATTAATAATTCAGCATTGGTTCCTAGTCTGTAGCTTTTTAAAAACTAAATTTAATAGTGGCAGGAGTTACAAATTCAGAAATATTATAATTAAGCAAGCAGATGTACATTTTGAAACAGTGCCTCAATGGATATTAAAATGTCCTGAATAAATTCTTGCTACAGTTTGATTTAGTGATATAAATTTTGGAAAGTAATAATGAAATAAGACAACTATAAGCATGCAGAGTTTTCTGAAAGACCACAAATCAACATAATCTTTAAAATAATATTCAAAGTATTTTATGTGTTTCTCAGAGATTTGGAGCAAAGTGCTTTCAGAACTCGACTTGTTGACATTTGTCATTTACCATAAATGGCATTATCAGTGTGCCGGTTCATAGCTACACTGGGGAGTGTTTGGCCTGGGATAGTTCTCTCTAAGTTCCAACCAAATCCAAGGTGGTATTTCATGGACAAAAAGGTCTTAAGATAGTGGGCTTTAAAACTGGGTCTCTGGATTCGCTCTACTCTAGGGCTTTCTCAGAACAAATACTCGTGAAATTAGATAATTTCATTTTGCAAACAATCTGGAAAAGATTTGGAGAATGAGGGCAAGGGGGAGAGAGGGGGGATGGTGAAAGGAATTGACTCAGGTTTTTAGCACGGATTTTGAATTTTGCCTTGAGATGTTTAGAACAGAAATAATCAAAAGGTAATCATATTACCTAACTTTGGATAGAAAATGTAAACTAATTCCAAATTTCCAGTACCTACCCTTCCTGCTAAAACTGAGTCTCCCTAATGGACAGAATATATAATGAAAAGTCAAAGAACCCTACTCTGCCACAAAGTCTTGCAAATTATCTGTAGCTGAGGACTGTCACACGGTCACCTTATGTTCATAAACCTGCAGCAGGAAAATGTCACTGGCAAAGAGGTAGGCAGAGTCATGGAAGAATGGACACACCAATAAAATTATTCAAAGTCAGAGCTAAACTGTTGCTTGATTTTCTTTCAAATAATATGGGGGGGGGGAACTCTTAGAAGAGGTAAATTCTGGAAAATTTTCCCACTTTATAATTATTTAAATGAGGCCAACCCCCCCAACTCATAGATTCAAGTATTTAAATAATTCATATACTTTGATTAAAAAGTATCATCCCACTTATTCAAAGTCTACTAGGGCAACCAAATAGGATAAAGAGCGATGTGATTCCTTACAATTCTGCTTCATTGTCTGACTGGTAGATGGAACTCTGAGTATATTTCCTCCAGGTGAAAAATAAGTGAAATGTGGTTACACACACACACACACACACACACACACACACACACACACACACAAAAGTAAGTTAGGAGTGATGCAAATTTTGTGATCTGATGGTTTAAAAATATTTTAAACAGCATCTAAATCTCTGGGACTGGTTTCCTAGATTTAACAAAAAAAATTTTTTTTTAATGTTTATTTATTTTTGACAGAGGGAGAGAGAGAGAAAGCCCATGAGCACAAGCTGGGGAAGGGCAGAGAGAGGGAAACACAGAATCCAAACCAGGCTGCAGGCTCCAAGCTGTCAGCACAGAGACCAATGCGGGGCTCGAACCCACAATCTGGGAGATCATGACCTGAGCCGAAGTCGGACACTTAACCGACTGAGCCACCCTGGTGCTCCTCCTCAGTTTTAAATAATGAATATCACCTCATAGATACCTAACAGCAAGCATTTATATATTTGAAATATTAAAAGATAATGGCTGTATAGATGTGCTACACTGTCAGGCAGAATAATTTGTGGTTAAGCATTTTCAGCTATTTGAAAAGTCAAACTCAAGCAATCACATGTAACTGAATCTACAAACGTCCTCAGGTAAACTCTGAAGACTAGACTAGATCAACAGTTTTTCTGCCCAAAGGGTATTTTCTACTGCGATTCTTAAAGAATGTCAGAGTGCTTTAAAGTGTGGTGCTAATAGAGATTTTATAATTCTACATATATTTGTAACTACAGCCCTTTTTTTATGAGCGAAAGTTTACAATGATAGTCTTGTCACCAGGATCAGATAGATGCTCATGCCATCTACGTCCACAGGTATGAAGCTGAGTTGGTTTTCAGGGTCACAACGAAACCAAAGTAATTTTAGGTTGAATATTTGGTTTTACAAAAGAAAAAAAAAGTATGCACATCTCTATTCATGATGTGCGTGGGGGTGGTATAGTTTTGAGAACTTAAGGAGAGTGGTGCTTGGTATAACCTAGTCAGTGAGGGAAAGCATTTAAAAATACTGTCAAGGACTCTGGCAGCAAAGACTGTATAAATATACTGTCGACTCAAACATGAGTGAGCTGGTTAAAAAAAGAAAAGAAACTGCAAATGAAAACTTCAAAACTACTACCCCCACGATGAAATACATTATATAAAGGAGAACATTATCAAGGGTTTTCATACCCACCAAAATACCTAATTTCAAAAGCCCAGCTCTTAGAGAATTTTCTCTTCAAATCTGGGGATTCAGTATTCAGCCAATATAATTGGTAGGATAGTCTTAGCATATTTTGTGAAATCATTTATAAGGCTACCAAATGTCTTGGGAACTTTTTCCTCTAATCACTCCTGAATCCGTCCAAATTGGTTTTAAATTATTCCATTCGTAATGGTAAATTTTTATTACAAACATGTTTTTTACTCCAATTTAAGCACAGATATGTCAGTTTGAAGTCGAAATAATTAGATCCTACATGGTTTTTCATGCTGCACATTATTATATCAAAAATCCTATCCCATCATGGAAAAGATGTGGAAGGTTTCTATAAATTCCAAGTTAATTTATTTCATTAAATGGCTTATACTGTGCATGTAGGTATGCATATATTTTCAAGTGCAAACACACAAATACACAGAACCATGAATTATACTCCACAACATCCCTTTTGAAGTGTTTTTCTTTTTAAAATCTTTACATGAATAATATCCAGCATCATGGACCTTGAACACTGATGATTCTGGCTAACGCTTTTATCCTTTGCTTGAAATTACAGGATCAGTCTAGCCAGAATTTATGAGAACCAGACCCCAGACCTCACATAGCTCACATATTAGACCATTAGGCATCTAACTACCTCTGAACAATTTCAATGCATTATCTCGCCTTTTCCCTGGGGCACAAACTTCACTCGTCCATACTTTTAATATATTTTGTCTGCATGAAGCAGATCGAGTTATTACATGCCAGCAGATCACGACTTACAGAAATTTCATTGCTTCACAACGATCCAAGGAGCATCTCTGTTCTCCACCCTCATGTGGATCCATAGGGAAATGGTCAATGCTAGTGTAAAGTATCTGGTGGTTTAAGTAAAGGCTATTTGATATTTTACTTAAATACTTTAAACATTCCCATACATTCCCACGCATAGACAACCAAAGAAGCCCATATCTGTGCATATTTAAAAAAATTATATGCCACTTCCAATGGACTACTAAAGTACTTTTAAGATCAATGAAAACCACTCCAATTTTACCTTCTCCAGTAGGATTTTTATATTCTCTACTGAATATCTCTTGTTTATATTTATGTTTTGGTTTGCAGACTTCCAACTCTCTCAAGCCGGAATTTATTTGCTCTTCAGAAAAGAAACTGAGTGATCAAGATTTAAAGATTAATTGATCTTCAAACCGCACCCCCCACCAAGTCTTTCACCTGGATTGCAAAAACCATTATGTTCTTTTCCTTCAATAGGATTTTTTTTTTCTTCAGTAAGGCTGAACAGGAAACAAGGGTGATCCTATCCCATCCCGAGAGACAGTTCATCAGCTAGCTCAGTTTACAGCTATTTTTAAAAAGGGGTTGGGGTGCCTGGGTGGTTCAGTTGGATTCAACTCAGGTCATGATCTCACGGTTCATAGGTTCGAGCCCTGCATCGGGCTCTGTGCTGACAGCTTGGAGCCTGGAACCTGCTTTGGATTCTGTGTCTCCCGCTCTCTCTCTGACCTTCCCTCACTTGCACTCTGTCTCACTTTCTCTCAAAAAATAAAAATTTTAAAAATAAAAAAAAAACTGGAGGCAAGGAGCACCTACAAATGCCATATTTTATTACATGGGACTATTATTATTTTGTGGTAATGTGAGCAAACAATGGACAATTTTCTCCTTAGCCATGATGCTTTTTGTTATTATCATTTTTTACTATCCATTCAGAAGTTAGACTTCCGGGTTAGTTAGCCACTTCCTCTAGTCTGTTACATATATATATATATATATATATATATATATATATATATATATATATATTTACATATATATATTTAAATATATATATGTAAATATATATTTACATATATATATTTAAATATAAATGTATATATTTATATATATAAATGTATGTAAATATATATAAATGTATTAAATATATATAAATGTATATATATATATATATATATATATATATATATATATATACATTTTTTTTTTTTTAAATACTCGCTAACATTTGTGCTACTTGGCTTTTCCCAGTAAAATACTTGGGAAAGGAAGGCCCAAGCTACTGTTATCTAAAACAATTTTCTCATTTAGTTCCAAACTAAAACAAACAGCAAGGAAAGGTCATTAGTCTCACAGACTAAAATTGTTTTGATGAAGGCCAGCTTTGCATTCTGTTGACAAGCATCTCAATTCTTTTCAACAGCTCTGGGTGTCCACCGTGGAAGAATGCAAAGCAGTCATCAGCCTTGGGGAACCAATGGCTCTTGGTGACAATTTGCAGAACTATCACTGATTGAACTATTCATCCCCACCCCCTTCTTTTCATCACAAGTTAGCATATTAATAATGCAAATGAGTTCTTAGATTTGGAAGTAAACACTGCTTGGACTTCTGCTGTTGTACACTATTTAGCAATAGTGGATGCTCAGGCTTATTACGTGTCTTTTTCAGGGTGAAGTCAGGGAATTGAAAAGAACCTGCAAAACTGCACCAAAATTCCCACCAAGAAGGCAGACTGTGGTATATTTTTCTAAGCAGGTCAAGTATTGTGCCACAGAGTGCCATCAGTAAATAAGAGGGGCAGATGGAAAAGGAATGAGCTTTTTCCAGTAGATGACCTGACTTTCATGCTGGCTTGGGAGCTAAGGGCTGACCCGCTTTGTGATTAATGACCAAGACCTCCAAACTGCATGATTTCATCCCATTGTCTTCCTAGCTAAAAATAAGGCTCACCATTTCTCCACCCAGAAATGGGAGTAACCCTTCCTAACACATCTTTGCATCCAGGCTTCCCTGTACTATTTACTCGCAGAGGTTCCACTTGCCAAGTCCTCTCACCTTTCTGAAGCTGGACAGGCAAACAGAGTGTGGATCACTGCAAGAAAAGCCCGCCAAGGACTAGAAGGGTGAATTCAAACAGCCTCTAGAAAGTTCAGGATAAGAAGTGCTGTATAGAGATAGCCCAGGGATTTACAAGTTGGGAGATTTAGGTTCTATTTTGAGCTATGCCTTGAGCATGTTGCTCTCTTTATAAAAATTGCCAGATGTGAGAGGAAAGACTGCTTACTTTGTGGAGTGCTTGAAGAATTCTTAATCAGAGAATTTGATTTAGGCTAGGAAGGAAATTCAGTTAACGGTTCTTTTAAAACATTATAAAACAAACAAACAGTGGGCTGAAAAACTCTTTACCCTTCTTGGTTAATTTTTATTGTCTTCCTGTAAACTGAACTGTATTCCACCTTTTTTGAGGCAAAACCAGCATTTTGCTGTGTCTTCGTTTTGACTTAGGAAAGGTATGGGAAATCCAGGAACCATGGGGTTGCATGACCCATGGGTGATACATAGTCGAGTCTCACAGCTAATTCTCAATTCCTCTCTAACACATGTGCCAAGGAACACACATACCTGTCTTTTTTTTTTTTTTTAATTATTTATTTGGAAGGACAGAGTGCAAGGAGGGGAGGGGCAGAGAGAGACGGAAAGAGAGAATCTCAAGCAGGATCCGTGCTGTCAGCATACGGCCCGATGCGGGGCCTGATCTCACGAACTGTGAGATCATGACCTGAGCTGAAATCAAAAGTCAGATGCTCAACTGACATGAGCCACCCACGTGCCCCAAACACACCTGTATTAACCATGCTTAGGAAGGTGAAGCCCTCCATCTGCACGGGTGGTTCATTCTGCATTCTGACAGCGGGTGCTTGGGAAGTGCTGACTGAGGTCAAGCTGAAATATGCCACCCTGCACCTCCACTGATCCCTGTCCCAGTCCTTGGTCAGGTCACACGGCAACACTAGTTACCTTCCTCCCCATGGCAATCCTTCTGACCATAAAGGCAGCTGTATTGTGCTCTTAAATGTTCTCTTTTCCAATTCACATGTGGCCTGCTGCTTCTGGTCATTTCTTACATGGTACTTTGAAGCAAGATCACCCCCCCACTAGCCAATGTCATCACAGTGGGCTACCGGTTGTCAGTGTCTCCCTTAAGGGGTGGACCCCATAACTGGTATACCATAATCCAAAGCCAGTTGATCAGTGTGGACTATACTCTGCATGACATCTACCATTCTGGTTATTTTGTTGTATTCATACAAGGCATTTTTTTTTCTTTTTAGCTAAATCATATTGTGCTTACTGTTAACTAAAATCTCTCCTTCTGTCATATAGCTCCTGTCTTATATTTATGTAATTGAATTTTGGTACTTAAGCATTCTTTACATTTATCTTCTTTACAATTTCATCTTGTTAGAGTTGGCTCATTGTTGCAACAGATCCAAATTCTTTTTGGCAGTAGGAAATAAGCTAAGTGATTCCTACTCTGTGTCAAGTGCACTGCTCTGAGGGTTTCCACATTGCACCGATATATTTCACCCACGCAAGAGCCCCATGAGGTAGTGACTCTCCTCCTAACTTTGCTGATGAAACTAAGGCTGAAAGGCTGAGTGAACTGCTGATGGTCGCACCCCTAGTTCATGGTGCAACCAAGATTCAAACCTAAGCGATCTAACCGTTCATGGACTGTTCTTTCCATTTGCTGTACTATTTCTTAGGATTTCTTTGGATTCTGCTCCTGCCATTTAACATATTGGCTCTCTCTGCATCCAGCACAAATTAGAAGGAGTCATCAATGTCCCCAATCAACTCATTATTTTAAAAATAACTGCACATCACTGGACTGAAGACAAAGCCAGCAGAGCTTGGGTGCCAGACATCTATTGGTGCTGACTTTTCTTAACAAAGCCACCTATCCAAAATCTCAGCAGCACATGACTTCTCATCATGTTCACAACGGCCTCATTGATTTAATAAACAAAAAGTGTCCAGTGTGTCCCAGGATCTGTGTCAGGCATGGGGCATACAGGGATGGACAGACATGGGCACCACAACAACTGTGTCAGAAGCCAAGATGGGTCTGGTTGAAGTCACTCATAGTAATCCCATGCCAACTCTTACTGAACAATGGCCCCCTCTTCTAATGGAGGGGAAATGTCACAGCGACACTTAGTGTGCCTGCCTGGGGGAAGGAGGTTAGCATTGAGCACAGCAAAAGAAGCAAAGCGAAGAACACACAGAACAGTATCACTGAGTAAGGATGCTGCTGCTCTGGGAACTGCAGACCCCTGCCTATGATAAGCAACTCAACCTAACTATGGGAGTTTTCATTTTTAAGAAAACAGGGCCAAGGGTTTCATTCCTCTAACCATGTGACAAATATTGCCTTTTCCTTGTCACTGTTAACTTACAACAAATACACTTTCCAAAAATCAAATGCATACGGGATTCATTCAAAAGATAGTCCATGAAAACCTATCCAAGTAGAATCTGAGAGTAACTATGGAAAATAATTCCATTTATTGAACAAGTACTATGTACATGGCACTGTATTGTGCACTTTTATTTAATTCAGTCCTCACAGTAACCCTACCGGGAATGTAATTTTTAAACCCCATGTATAAATTTTTAAAAACATTTTTTTTTTTACAGATGAACAAATAAAGGCCTAGAGAGATTGTGGCATGTAGCTGGTAAGTTAGAGTCATCAGATGTAGGACCATCTGACTCCAAAAACAGTGCCTTCCCTGTTTCCTACATGGAAATAAGGTGAACCCTTGCTTTTTGTCTAACTGTTCTGTATTCCAGCAAGATAGTGCCTTAACTGTCAAGAGGAAAAAGAGGAGTAAAGTTGGTAACCAATAATTTCTTCTTCTTGCCTCAGTGTCTCAAATGACTGCATTTGATTACTAGGACCCACCCACCGTCCTTACAGCAAGGCCTTGAAAATGACCACAGAAGGGTACAGGGGTATTTGGAGAAACAGAAGGTTAGGACAACCTCCTCTACAAGCTGCTTGATGATACTTAAATTAAGTAGAAAATAAGGTCTTTAGATCCTAATCAGGACAGAGGGCTCTTTACCACCATAACGCAAACTCACCAGCCTGTACTTCAGCGTTGGATGGCTAAGAGCTGTTGAAGAAGCTGTCTCTGCGGCCTTTGCACTCATGCTTGCTGGTTTCCTCCACATTCTCTGCACCGAGAACCACCAACCTGCCCGTGTCTCTCAAGGGACAAACCCCCATCCTGCACACTTGAAAACGATCTGCCTACATATAGGAAATAACCAAGGCCATCTCATACAAGCTTCCTCCGTTTCTCCCCTCCTCATATCACCAACTGTATTTATTTCTCAACCACAGTGCCAGTGCTACCTCTCCATGTGTGCCTTTCATTTCTGCTCTTCTTTCCTTCTTCATTGACGTTTCCACCAATCTGCCCTCCCCCTCCATCCCTTGAACTTTCAATCGCCTCACTTCTACCAGATCCTTTTACTTTGCCTACAAATATGCTTGAGCATACGCTCTTCTTTAAAAAAATCCTTTCATGGGGTGCCTGGGTGGTTCAGTCGGTTGGGCATCCGACTTCAGCTCAGGTCATGATCTCATAGCTCATGGGTTCTGTGCTGACAGCTCAGAGACTGGAGCCTGCTTCAGACTCTGTCTCCCTGTCTCTCTGCCCCTCCCCTATTCACACTCTGTCTCCACTCTCTCTCTGAAAAATAAACAAACATAAAAAAAAATTGTTTTTAAATCCTTTCAGGGCATGTGGTGGCTCAGGAGGTTAAACGTCTGCCTCTTGATATTGACTCAGGTAGTGATCTTGTGATCCTGCGATGTCAGGTTCCGTGCTAGCATGAAGCCTGCTTGGGATTCACTCTCTCCCTCTGCCCCTCCCCCACTTGTGCGCATGCTCTCTCTCTCTCTCTCTCTCAATGAATGAATGAATGAATGAATGAATAAATAAATATTTAAAAAATCCTTTCTCTGCCCTGCCACTCCTCAAGCTAGCATCCTTTCTATTTTCATGTCTTGAAAGGAGAGTCCACCTCCAGACCCCCTGACTGTATCCTTCCCTCCTTGCAATCTGGTTTCTGCCCTTTCACTCTGCTGAGACTCTACAGACCCAAAGGTCACCAATGACTTCCTCATGGCCAAATGAAATGGTATTTTCTCCCTTTTGCCCCTCAAATTCTCTTCAGGTCTCAACTCTGTTGATTATACATTTCTTTTGCATTAGTTTTATTTAGTGACTACCTTATGCTAACCAAAGGGCCACCTTTGAGGCTCAGACTTGGAATGCTCTTTCAAGATCCTGTGTGTTCCTGCTTCTCCTGCTTGGCCCTCTTCACTCCTCTCTAGTCCCCAGTCACAACCTCACAACTTCAGCTCTTACCTCTGGGGCCGCTTCTAAAGCTCTTCCTATGCCAGCTCTTCAGTTCTGCATTTCTAAATGCTGAAAGTCTCCCAAACTCTTAATCGTCATATACTGAACTCTTTCTTACCTTCTCATGAACCTACTCACCTTTTATGTCTTTAATGGGTTTTGGCATTTTAATAGGGTCAGGCTCCAAACCTTAGCCACATCTTGGAATGCTCTCTCTCTTTTCCTTGCTCATCACAATTGAATTGCCAAAATCTGCAGATTTTTCCATCAAACAACTACTCAAGCTTCCGTTGCCCTAATGTAGGAACTCATGAACTTTCACTTAGATTAGGGTTCTCCAACCTTTAGCCATTCCCCTAAGACCTTCAAGGTTTGAGTGATATGGGCAGATCATACACACTGTACTATTTAATATGTTTAAGTTAATAGACCTATTTCTCCCTCTCAGACTTGTCCATGGCAATAGTCTATGGAGTCAGAGGTTTGATGTGCAAATTATGTTTTTCTAATACATATTTAGGCTATGTTATTATCAAAATCTGAATATCACTTAAATTCACCTTACATACCAGAAATCACACCCTCCCCATACTTTGGGAAATATCTGTTTTGGTTACACAAAAGCCTTACAACCAGTATTTCCATCTCCAGTCTTCTGGCATTTCAACCTATTTGATTTAATTCTCTTTAACTCACTGTGCAGAATTACAACCATACCAGGTCAGTTACTTGCACAAAAACTCAGTCTCCATCTAGTCAGGTCTACAATCACTTAACTAGTGATGTCTCCAGTCTGAATGGACTTGCCTTCCCAACATCATTTCCTGTTGCTCTGGCAGCCTTATCTCAGGCTTTATGGAACCAATCCCTGCTAATCACTCCTCGCCTTACACCCCCTGCACTGTCCCTGCTGCCCCCACTCCCCACCCCTGCCCCAGTGCCTGCCTTCAAAGTCTTCTCTCACCTTCCCCCATCTGCAACCCCCTCATCACACCCAGTAATTCCCTCAGCTGGGAGTAATCTTTCCTTCCTCCATCCACCCCTCCCCTTGCTTTTGACATTGTTACCAATACGTCTACCCATACCGCACTTTTGACACTTTCCACCTGCTACTTTTAACTTTTGTTAGACATCCCCACTTTACATCTACATGTATTTAAATTCCATGAGGGCAGGCCCTCGTTCCTCCTATAACTTAGTTATAGGAGTTATTTGCTCCTATATAGCAAATATAGAAGTTATTTGCTCAAAGGTAGGGGGGAAAAAGGCCACCAAACATGGGTTGAATAAATGAATAGATGAGTCAGGTAACATTTAGGTGGAAGTGAATGTTGATTAAAGTAGTTTTCTCATCAAGTAGAAATTTTTTTCCCCCTCAACAATTCATCTGTATTTTGGTGGTGGCAGGGATTAATGCATGTTGATGAAGAAGTTTCTTACATGTCACATCTTAATCCAACTTTCCCTGTATCTACTTTCATTTTTTTTTTAATTTTTAAAAATTTTTTTTTAACATTTATTTATTTTTGAGACAGAGAGAGACAGAGCATGAGTGGGGGAGGGTCAGAGAGAGGGAGTCACAGAATCTGAAACAGGCTCCAGGCTCTGAGCTGTCAGCACAGAGCCCGACGCGGGGCTCGAACTCACGGAGCGCGAGATCATGACCTGAGCCAAAGTCAGCCACTTAACCGACTGAGCCACCCAGGCGCCCCTACCTACTTTCATTTAAACAAGGCAAATGAAAGAGCTGTCGTATAGCTGTAGAAGAAGAGGGGCTGTTCTTGGTGACAACGGAGGTTCTGATTAATTTTGTTTTGTTTTCAATGGACTTATTTCTGAGAAAACAGTAGTACATGGAGAACTTTTAAGTGTATTAGGTTTGTTTTTTTTCTTTTTTAGAGCCTTGCTCCCAGTACCTACCAAATATAAAAATTGTATGAAACCATGTCTTGTAGAGGGCTCATTCACCTCCGGGAAGACATTTCCTTGAATGGCTGACCACAGCTGGAGGAGAGCCTGGAGTTGAGTTTGACAACCCCTGAGAGCCTGAAGCAAACCAAGCTGCTAAGTAGTGAGTAGAACAGCAAGGTCCTCTGATTATCCTGCCCTCTTGGCAGAGACCCTCCCTCCAGCCTTAAGTGAACCCTGTGTGTTCACGCTTCCTTGGGCCAGAGACTCTGTGTGACACTCCAGAAAATAGTTGTCAGAAAGCCAAAAGCTTTGCGTGCATTAGAACCCTCACTTTTGCTCAAATATAATACTAGCAATGATTTCAGGGTAAAAAGGAAAACAGTTGATGCTAAATTTTTTACTTAAGAATTGTTAATAATTTTAAGTTTCATAGATGTTTTTTCTTTTAAATTAATGAGAGAAGGAAGGCAAACATAAAATAAAAGCAAGAATCATGTTACCTGGAGACAAGAACATCATCACATGCTGAACTCCATAAGATACCTTATGTGCCATAAGATACTACAACTAATCAGTATTTCATACTAACATCAACAGACTCTATTACGTATTAAGAAGTGATCCACAGGGGCACCCGGGTGGCTCAGTCAGTTAAGCAACGACTCTTGATTTCAGCTCAGATCATCATCTCAGGGTTTGTGACATTTAGTCCCACATCAGGCTTCCGTGCTGACAGTTTGGAGCCTATTTGGGATTCTCTCTCTCTGTCCCTCTCCGACTGGCGTGCAGGCATGCACACGTACACATACACACGCGTGCTCTCTGTCTGTCTCTCTCAAAATAAATTAAAAAAAACATTAAAACAAAAAGAAGTGGCCCACACTTTTGGAGTCTTCTCTTCCAAATTCCTTTCTAGAATATTGTTCCCCATGATAAAGTGTAAATGAGTAATTCTCAAATTGGCCTTTGGGTCTCCACAACTACTATATAACTTTAATCGTTGGTCATACCTGACAGCTTCTACTTACTATTCCAAAGATAGAGATAAAGAAAAACACTTTTAAACAAATACATTAAGTATCCCTTTCTCTACTCAAAAGAGACAATTATCTATATCGATGCTGTAGAATAACTGAGGGCTCTCTATTCAGAGAGTATGTGAACTCTGTCACTCTCAGCCAGTAAGTGCTGCCATCTTGATCACTGTGCTCAGGATTAGAATTCTAGCAGTGAGTCTCAGCTGTGATACTGAAGCGCAAAACTCAGTCTGAGCAGGATAGGGCCTTTGTTGCTCTAGGCATTATCAGACAACTCTACTTCCACAGGAAAATGAAAGTAGTCTGCTATGATGGCAGGAAACTTTCTAGACTCGTAGAATAAGAGAGCTGGAAATGGCCTCAACAGTTGATTCCCTTGGATGTGTCGGCACGTCCCAGGTAGCCCACAGGCTGTATGTTAAGCTGCTTGCTCTTTATACGTGTCCACACCTCTGCCTCAAGGCCTGTCACTAGCACCTGTGACACCAGGCAGGATACCCATGGAGATTCAAGAACAAGACCCAGACTCAGTCAGAAACAGCCCAGCAAGGTCCTTTGCATATCACTAAAATGGTGTCTTGGTAGGACTTACGAGACAGCAGCCAACAAAAACCTCTATTCCAAGAATTGTGAGGCACAGTAAAGCCATGTTGCAGCCTCCGCGTTCTCAAAAATCCCAAGGAAAGGATATGTAAAAATCACGTTGAAATGCCTTGCGTCAAAAGTTCATTTTATTTGCCTTGTCAACATCACTGTTACATAAACAAATGGTTAAAGAGTCACTGTTAATTAATGTAAGTCCTCACTGTGATTTTATCCAGCCACTCCTGGGTCAGGGGGCTTAAGTTCTAAATGAGATATGAAGCTGATATGAAAAGTCAAAGGACATTTTTAGGAGAAATAATAAAAAAGATAAAAGAGGAATGGGAGAAAATTGAAGTCTGGGACTTCAACAGGGACTCCATGGGCTGGACTGAAAAAAGCAAATGGACAAACCAGGACTACAGTGCCCGGTGCCCTATGAGGAGCCCGCATGCCGCATGACGCAATGGCAGCAAAACCTGTCCCCGCTCTAGAGACTGGTGTGTGGTGATGACTTTCTTGCTGACACTCTACATTCTAGGTGTTATTTACTGATTTGCTGCCTTCTGCAAACCAGCTCCATACGACCCCTACCGATGATGACATACCTTTTGAAAATGAGCTCCCTAACGCTAATTTGATCCCCGTAGGAGAGGGATTTCAAAGTCTTGACAAGTTATTTCTATGTATATAAGTGAATGAATCTATTATACATCTCTCAAAGAAATGGGGGGCTCTGTAAAGCACTTAGAGATCCTTTGGGAGGTAAAAAGCTGCATTATTACTATTGTTATACAATTACTTATAATCTCCTTTCCTTGTTTTGAATATTCCTTCATATGAATTTTTAAATAAATAAATCTTGCCTGTTCGTAATACATATTTTATTCTTTACATTCTTATTTTGACCACTGATGTTTTCCATTTAATTTTTTCAAACACCCACTTTTGATAGTGATTCAGCATCACTACTGATTTTCATACCAAACAACTCAATCACATTATAACAATTTTGACAGGAATAAAGATACCTATAAATAAGTCTCAAATTGAGCCATGATTTGGCAGTCTCTTTTTTCTCTGAAGGGTGCAAAATTTTACCTGGCCACTGTAACAATATAAATGAACTTAACTTTATGCAAATGGATATAATTTCTCTTATATCGAGAAATTTGAGAAGCTTATCTAATACTTTTCTGGGGTGTAACCTTCTAATCTTCTCCATCACGGCCTGATCTGTGGTCTATAAACTAAGCTGCTAACTTTCATTGTATGCAAATCTACCTTAAGTCACCCCTTTCTTCATTACTCACCCTGTCCCTTTCTCTATCACATGGATCTTTGATAGTATTTGTCTCTCTTGATCACCCAAGCCAGTGCCAAAGAGATTTTTTTTCCTCAAAAATTCCCCCTTTTACAACTGACCTAGCTCACTAGAGACACAGAGCTGTTAATTGTTCACCCGAGAAAAACTGATATCCACTTCCTCATGGATAAGCCAATGACCTCGGATTGCTAAATGCCTGAATAACAGTAAAAACAAACTCCTGCTGGTTAAAGTTTCTGCAGCCATTCTGATGTAGCTTAGTGAAAACAGGTACTGTTTCATGTCCTGTTTCCAGACCAGACCATTTTTGGAATGTACATTTTTTGAAAGGAGGAGGTTGGAGATTGCTAGGTATATATGAAAGACTAAATAGTCTGTATCTTAAAATGGTAGCTGCAGCTTCAGGACTCTTTTGCCTCATATGTAAAATGGGAATAACAATATAAAGTCAGAGGGCAACAAATGGAATCTTGAGAATCCTTTTAACTTTAAGGATGGGTCAACTTGTCTAAGGGCAACCCTATTTCCTTGCCGGTGTGACTAAATTCTTGCCAACATTAAAAAAAAAAAAAAAAAAAAGATGTTTGCTAGAGCCTTCTGGTAAGCCTGGAGACCCACAAGGAGCCACTTTCAGCCAGGGATCTGAGTGAGGCAGGCTTCAGCCCTGGTAGCCATGTTATTACTACCAAGAAACCCTACCTGTGGGCGGAGCCAAGATGTGGATGGGAGAACAAAGATACTCTGGGTCTCTGAAGACCTCACTGGACCCTTGAGCTCCATTTTCCTTAAATTCCACTATAACACGTACCTTGGAACTTTCTCATGATCATTTAAGACCGTTTGTGAAGCGGTTTTCGGTTATTTGGAGGCAAAAACATTCTAATACAGCCTCTCAGCATCTCTTTGTGAATACACCCTTGGAAACCACTAATTTATAAAATTCCTTGTTCTTCAGTCCAGTTCCTTAAAATTTTAGTTTATTAAAAAAAAAAAAAAACTAAGATCAGAAATCTCTGCTGGGTTAGGAAAGATGCAACAGGAATTTTTGATAAATATCCTTGATGCTTCATCAGCACACGAATACCTAGCACAAGGCTGTCTCCAAGATGTCTATATGCGCCTAGAAAGCTACTTTTCATTACACAGCAAACCTCAATGATTTTACAGCTTAACATTCTCTTCTTCACATAAGAAGTATATGGGTCAGCCTGAAACATCTGTTATCGATAACTATATGTTTTACAAAGTGGTAAATTGAATATAGAGAATTAAACACTGGAAATTTACATGTGACCATTATCCTAAATAAAGCAAGGCAATTTAAAGAATGCTTACAGTAGGGGTGTCTGGGTGACCTTGGCAGTTAAGTGTCTGATTCTTGGTTTTGGCTCAGGCCATGATCTCATGGTTTGTGAGATCAAGTTCCATTCTGGTCTCTGTGGAGGCGGCACAGAGCCTACCTGGGATTCTCTTTCTCTCTACCCCTCCCCTGCTCCTCTCTCTCAAAATAAAGAAATAAACTTAAAAAATAATTTAAAAAAATAAAGAAAGAATGCTTACAGTAAGAGCATTTCAATTTTACCCCTAGATTATTTTTCGGTATGTATACCAGTGGTCTTCTACATACACACACACACATAACACATTTTTTCTACATATAACATGTATATATTTTGTTAAATAATCTCTAAACCAGTTAATTTTGTTTTTATGTTTTTTTTGCTGTTTTATAAATTAGCAATAAAATCAAACCAATGTAAATTCAATAAACCAAGTATTTATAAAACATACTTCTACCCATTTCCCACAGTTGGAAGTTCTGCATTTCCCCTCAAGTTTCACAATAACCTCTGACCCATTTACATGGGTTTGCAAATGCATGTAGGTGAGTAAAAGCCAGTTAAGATAAGACACAAAATGAAGTATGCAATTTGAATTCCTTCACAAAAGAGTCACTTTTCTTTCAGAAAATTTATTCATTGAAGTCTACTTATTTCTATAATAAGTCACCTCCTCAATTTGCCTGTAATATTTTAAGTACATGAAAAGTTGAGTGGGATCTTTAGATAAAGACTTCCACTCACTTTAATATACTGTCAAGAATGATTTTTAAATATTTCAGAAAGTTTTTAACTGCTAAAAGGCAAAAGTTTGCCATTTGCTAGAAAATTATCAAAACTGTTTTAGCTTATTTGGAGCAGGCATTAAAGTTATTGATTTGGGGAGGGGGAAGCTGAAGTATTTTTAAGTGAAGCATCACATAAGTGCAAGAACGCATTATAGGAAGAAACATAAGAAATGGCATTCTGTGCTGTACACATTTAGGTAGAAAGGAGAATTTTCAGGCTGAAAATAAAGTAGAATGGAACCCTAACTGGTGAACATATCCCCTACCTCTTATATTATTTTTTTTTTTCCTACTGATTGGGTTCCTTAGGAAAACCCATGAAAGGAGAACACCTGTAACCACAAAAATAAATTTCAAATGCAATGTCAGCTCAAGCATAAACCCAACATAAATTTGGCCTCACTTTCCCATTAATAAATTTAGAGTTCAGGTTTGTTTTGTTTTGGGTTGGAAATATTTATTTCATCAACAAACAATTCCAGAGTGCAAACATTTGTCCTGTTCAGCTGAAGCCAATGTTTATTTTAGCACTGCTAGGATACCTAAGTGTTGTGTAAATGGGAAAATACTGGCTGGAGAAACATTTACACAAAAGACTGTGTCTATTAAGACAATGAAAGTGTTTAAAAATATATCCTTTGGGGTGGGTTTATGGCAGTGAAGTATATGCTTTAATTATTACGAAGACATGCAATATGGAAAAAAAAGTATTTTAGAAAGTTACTTCCCAATCATTTTGATGCTTCACAAAATTATCCTTGGGATACTCAAAAATTTCCTCAGTGACAAGGGTCTGGAAATTGAAAATGAGGGTCTGGAAAATAGTGACTTGGTAAAGCTATCTATGAATATGTACAATCGCAATGTATGTGTATGTATACATAGATACCGAGTGAGTACGGATATGGATAAACTGAATTAAACCAGCTCCTAACATATTTAGTAACTGCTCAGTAAAAGCAGAGCAAATGAACATTGAATTAAGGACCTACCAGAGATAGGAGTAAGGGAGATGTGCAGACTGCATTTGGCATGCCCTAACCCACGTTTTTCATGGCCTGGAAAATCCGGGAAAGCACTGTTTCAAGTCAATCTCCAAAGTCCCTTAAGTTAGTTGTTTAAAATGGACAAAAAAAAAACCCTTTTCTAATTGAACGGCGGGGGTGGGGAGTGGGTTATGTTTGATCTAGCTTTATCTCTTGCTCCTTTCAAACTCACACTTAGATCTCTACATCCCTCACTCTAGAAAAACATCTAATTCACAATACTCATTGCATCCGAAATTATCTAGGGAACACAGAACAAACTTGGTCTGAGTCCGCAAATGCTGTCTTTCTTACCATAGCTCTCTCCTCTCTGCCTACCTCTCTGTATTTGGCTTTAGATTTAGTCTGTTCCACAAATGAAAGAAAACAATCGTCTGTTGCTCCGTGTGAAGACAAGGGGAAACAGATTTATGGGACAGAAATGTATCTGGAATGTCACCTAGTCTATAAACCTTTCTCCAGATGAAAATACATATAAATAGATCTAGCTGTATAAATTATATCTCTGTATGTATATTTGGAGGTTGAGGCATTTGTTGTACCACAGAGATAGTAATAATTAACGCCAAATTTAGAGGCATAACTTTTCAAAGTAGCTACCTCTCATCTCATCTCTACCCATAATTCAGTCATGCAAATTTCACACATTTACAAGTTAGTCACCTTCAACAATGACCAATTTCGGATGCAGTTGAATTGTACAGGAGTTTCAAGTCCATGATACTTGAAATTTTCCTGGAGAGTTCAATTATCCATGGGACATTTCAAATAGAAAAAAGAAAATTCTTTATTAAAATATAAATTTTATGTAAACACAGAGTCCAAAAGAATTATTTTTCTTGGCTAATGAAAGTACTTGGTACTGACAATGTAATCGAGGCTGAAAAGAGACATGCACATTTTCAATAACTGTGTTTGACTTAAATTCTGTGAGCAGTATGAAAGAGGAATATGTGTATAGACCAGCCTCTATCAGTGGTTTTACAGTCTATAGATCCCTATGTGAATAAAGATAGTTGCGGTTTGATTCATTGCCATGGATTTATTAATACCAGGTTTTACCTGAGGCTATTGGTTACAAGCCTGTTTAGCAGTTTTTATTCAAGGCAGATTAATACTCCTGACAGAGGGCTCTACTCATTGAGGCAGTTCTGTGGCATCTACACAATTAACTTTCCTTCATTGCACATCAGTGGCATGTTAAGTTTTTCCTAACAACCTCTACGGATGCATATAATCTCATCACAATATATGAAGCATGTCCAATAAAAGGAGCATTGATGGGTACTTTGGCTCAATATAGCAGGAAGATTTTATAGAAGCTGGACCAAAAAAGGTGGAATCTGATCATTAAAACCTCTCCCTCTTCCTCAGTCCTTTCCCAATGGTATGGCCATCTTGGAAACCATAGGTTGCTAAGAAAGATGTGAATGGGCAGATGCACAATTTGTTTGCAAAGAAAGCACGCTAATATTTTTATCACTAAGTGAACCACAGAATCTAATCATACAGCCTCTTTGTAGGCCAGTTACAAAGTACCCCACAGGTGAAATGTGCTCACTGCAATGCCCCATGAATTTCACTGAGAAAATGCTATAAACCTTTACTTTGTATGGGTTTTACCTTTCCATAATGTGATTGTATGTGCACGGCGCACACGTGTATGTGTGTGCATCCATATGCTGTCCTACGTATATTTGTATGTTGATATGCTACACAAGCTATATCATGTGACTACTTCTGTCAGTATGCTAACTAAAATTGCCCCCGTGCACACGAATTCAATTATATTAAGTTGTTAGAATACCTTTAAGTAATTCACTCATAAATCCTATTTGGACTTGCAGACTGTTGACTACATTTTCAGATGGACATATGAGAGGTTAGAATGATCTTTCTTCAACCCAACTTGTATGAGCACTTCTGGGGGGTACATTACAGCACATGAACTTCTCTACCAATCCTTTTCTTCCGTAAATGTATGTTTCAATCTCAGTGGCCCTAAAAACCTGGCAGTATTTGGTTTTGAAAAGGCATGAAATGATGGAGGCAGAAAAAAAGAAAGATTTTGTCCTGGAGGAGGACACACAGGAGGACATAGGTCAACACGTCTATGATTCTTCACGAGGACAACTGGAGACGCGTGTACAAGAAAGAAAACTGGTATGGAAGACTTCACTGAGTGCAAAAGAGTCCTTCCACTCAGGGTGCCAGATGGCAACTTATAGCAAACCTCAGCCAGAACTTGTGAATCAGGCCTAAAGAAACAGGGTGATAGGATCTTGCTTCTGAGCAACAAAGATGAGCAGAAGAAAGGGGAGGGAAAGGGATGGTTTTACGAGAAACTCAGCTTGATGAGCTCAGAGCTTTAGAGATGGAACAGAAATAACAAAAACCACCACCCCTTACAACTTAACATGTTAGGGGAGAAATGAGTTTCTCCATTTTACAGATGAGGAAACCAGAACTCAGAGAGCTTAAATGACTTGCCCATATGACCCGGTAAATACTGGGTTGCTTCACTGGACTAACCCAGGACTGAGATTCCTGACTAACTCCTCTTTCTTATATAAACATGCTACCTTTCCACAGACCTATAGCAGTAGAGACAACATAGCCTCAATCTCTCCTTAATCGACGCTTTCAGGGAAGAGAATGGAGGGAAGAACCCGGGAAAACAGACTTTTCAGACACTGAGTTGTAAGGTGAAACCCCTCAAGTCTCTGCCTGGTGGTAGTACAAAGTTTCCAACAGCAGAGCACCAGGAAGCCCGTCTGAGGGTGCCTTGGGTTCGTTTTGTCACATCGCTTCAAAAACTACTGTGATCTGCTTCAAAGAACTTTTAAAACCACACTGCTTTGATATATGTGTAGTGTAGACCCAGTTACAAGAGACAAAACCACAAGACCTTTATCTGCACTTCAAAGTCAGCAAAAAAACATAAGTGCAGGTAATCTCCAAAATTGCCAACCTAATTCTCAAATCCCAAGCACTTCAAATCCTAAGTGTGGATGCAACTCTGTATCTGAGAAATGAGGAAGAGATAATGACAGGAAGGGGAGGCGGGCGGGGGTGACATAATAGCAAAATGATTTAGCCACAAATGGAAAGATGAGTTTTCTCCCAAAAAGGAAAAACGAGTGATAATTCAGTATGAAGTTTTGCCTGAAGAATGAGACAGAACATTCAAGAACACCTAAAAATAGGAGGTAGAAAGGTACATATAGTGTTTGGGTGTCTTCCATCATTATCCTGAACCTAATACATTCCCATTTGAACTCAGTTTTGTAAGTTTTATCATTTAGACCCAAGAGATTTCAATGGCTGATGAGAGCTCTTAAGCAGGTTTCCTGAACCATCCCCCTTGGAAGCCCTCTAAAGTTTGGTAACATAAAGCCCAGCTTCAGATCACAGGTTCCTTCAAGGATTGACCCTAAGCAGTCACCAGGTAACACTCAATGCCAAACAGGAGAGAGCCTTAGAGGGTACTCCTCAATGCTTTCAGGATGGGGAACACATCACTCCCTTAGGCCTACTGAGGCCTTAGGTCCAAGGGGTTTTGCTTTCTTGTATCATTGATTTTAACTACAAACCTCAACAGACTGGGATGAAAGGAAATACAACTGCTCCCAAACTCTGGTTCTTTTTGATTATGAAAGTACCTGACGTACGAACTTTAGGGAAATAAATTCTTTTCAAGAATGAGAATTTCACTTGCGTCACAGCCCAGCATGTTAATGTGAACACAAGCCCACGCCAACGTGAGTGACTATTGTCAACAGTCAAGTGAAATGCTATGCCAACGTATAAGGCAATGTCAGCTTCCTAACGCCCAAAGAAAAGCCACGTAACACGGGGCTACCAAGATGAAGTAACGCACAGCCCCAGAGGGCACAGATTTCTGCTTTATGTAAATCAGAGCCTGTCACGGCATGCATGATTCACTGCTCAGGATGTACTCTCCTGTGACGAATGAGTCCCGCTTAATTTGGCAGTGATTATGCGGGTTGCTGGCCCTCTAAACCCCTTTGAACTTGTAATTGCTGCTGGTTTAAATAATGAACATTAAGGGGAGTTGGATTCATAAAACTGTGGATAATTACATTTTTTTTTCTTTCCTTCCCCTTTGTTTTGATGCAAGAGTATATTCTCACACACACACACACACACACACACACACACACACACACACACTTCTAAGGCCACACCGATCACTGTATCATGCCAGGCTGTGATCGAAATAAACTGCAATCTTGTTCAAGGGTTGGTCAGGGAGGGCAGATTTGAGGGTGGGGGAAGTGGAGGCGGGGGAGCAGGGGGAGCATCTGTGAGCTGTGCAAGAGGGAGCTCAGAAAGGCCTGGATGCTGTAGGAGAGGAGGAGCAATGGCACTCATGAATATTCATAGCTAGTCACATCTGTAGCAGGCTCGCTTTCTACCTTTTCTCCCCCCTGTGCAGTGCAACATAGAACACTAGTGCAAACAAAAGGAGGGGATTTTGCAGCTTCATCAAGCTCCAGATTTGCTCATGGCGGTGAAGTTTCTTCCTCTACGCTTTTTCAATTCTACAGTTGGATTTCAATTTTTAGGAGTAGAGAGCGAGAGATGGTATATCCCTTTTCCTTCTATTGAGAAAGAAAAGCACCCCAGCTCCACAGTCATGAGTTGGAAGACATCACACAGTTACACAACACACGGCCGACTCCAAGATCTGTCCCCCTTCTTCTCCCTACAGTTGGTCAAATCCCCAGTACCCTTTGATCCCGCAAAAGACAAATTTTGATTTTATCCTGAGAAAAACGAAGTGGTATTGGAAGGGGGCAGAAACCAAAGTTGGCCAAGTCAGCTAGCTGCTCCCCTCCCTGAAACAACAAAGAGTGAATGATAAATTTAGCAGCCTCGTGTTCAGTTTTCAAACGCTGCTGAGATTTATAGCTTCGCTGCTCCCATGGCAAACTAAGCTGCTCACAGAAAGCTATCTGTTTTTGATTTCACTCTGTTTTCTCTAGTTTTTGTTCTTTCTATTTGCAGGTTTGTTTTTTTTTTTCAACTCTGCATTTTCTTTTTCCTGGTGTGAGTCGAATATCAAAGGCCAGGGCTGTTGGTAAGCCTCCAGCTTGCAAAAGCCACTCAATGGGATGTTATTAGAACCTACGTCACAACACAGTAGACAGTGATTAATAGCAACTGTATCAATGGTAGCAACTTTTCAGAAAAAAAAAGAAAAAAAAAAAAAAAAACGGATGCCCCTCCAGCAGCTGAAAAAGGGGTCAGTGCAGCAAAAATAAGAAATGTCTGCAAGAACCCAGGGCCCATAAATATTCTTTAGAGAGTACAGTACGCAGGGATTGTGTTTGACAGAAGGAAAAAGAAATTCCTACGATGCATATAATAAGAACTTTTACCTTTAAGTCACTTATACTTAAAACAGCTACACATTAATTTAAAATGAAGTCTGTGTACAACTTTGGAATCATTTTATTGATGTAATGGTGTCCCCCAAAATAACTAGCAGATGGATTTCCACCCCCTCAATGAAACACTGAAACAAACTGCAGAATTGTCAAAATTTTATCGTGAAGGCACACACTCTATAAAAAGGTTGATTTTAAATGAATTGTAAATTTGCTTCATTGCACAATATTTTTCTAAAATTATAACCGGAAAGTATTCTCTGTTTAATTTTTTAGCATATCCTTTCACAAAACACATCTGCTGTGAAGTATTTCTAATTTGTGCTAACTGCTTTTTAACAAACACACAGTTGTCACTATGCCATCTAATGTTATTGGGGCAAAAAAGTACATTCTCCTTCACTCTCTTCCTAATAAGAATCTTGAGCTGTGTCCAGTGGGGCAAACCAACAGAAAATACTACAATTATCTGAACTCCAGATGCGAGTGGCATAGAGGGGATCAAAGAAATGAGGAAAGATGGAAATGCAGTCACACCAAATGCATTTCCATCCAGTATAGAAGTTGGAGGTGGTTGAAACAGCAGGAAGGTAAACATGTACAGAAAGCTTGCCAGCTTGTGTCTAATTTTTAGGAAGATAATAAGCAGACGAAAAGAAAAATACCACTAACTAGGCTATGTCAGAAGGTTGGTTGACCACAGAAAGGACGGAAGATGCACTCTTAGCTTTGAAGAGTGAAAATGGAAATTACCTAGTTACCATCCAGTACTGTTTTGTTCCCTATTTATTTCTATCTCACACCCCTCTAATGGACTTGTGGAAAGTGGGACTCAATGGGGTTTGGGACAGAGGCGAGCTAATGACACCAAGAAGTTTGAAATTTCGCCTTTAAAACAGTTATGAAAACTAAAAGAGACATTCCCCCCCCTTAAAGGGCAAACAAAATGATGATAGCTAACTTTTCTCAGTACTCAATACAGACAACGTAGCAAATGCTTTGTCTGCACATTATCTCCCTTCTGCACTCTTGATAACACAGGGAGGAGGCATTATTATTACCCCCATTTGACAAAGGAAGAAATTGAGGCTATTAAAAGGTCAAATAACTTGCCCAAGGCAACTCAGCTAATAAGAGACATGCTTTCAATCACTGTATGATCACTGAGTATTTTCTTTAGAATTAAAAATCCACACACAGTATCTTGCATGGTAAATTTCATGAAATCAGAGAGAGCAATGAAAACCAATGATTGGACCTAGCTTGTATCTTAATGATTCAAGGAATATTTTATCATTTCTTCATGAATATAGTATCTTGTAGATGTGCCTTAGAAGAGGAGAAAATGTGGTTATCTAGCCAAAAAGATCCACATCATCTCATTAGTATTTTAGATTTATTATTTTGTGCAATTTCAATTAACAGGCTTATAATCTAAATCTTTCAAAGTAGTACTGATTTTCCCAGAAAACATAAATAACTATATATGCAAAATATCTTATTTCGTTAACACAACTGAGTTATAAGAATAAATTTATACTTGTGTAGTCCAACCTTCAGTCTGAGTACAAAAAGCAATAAATTGTACCACTAGAACTTAGACTTCTTGAAATAATAAGAACCCAAGCAGGCTTTTCATTCATTCATTCATTCATTCATTCATTCATTTATTCATTCACTCACCAGTACCTCTATCCAAAAACTCCCTTATAATGTACCAGTACAAAAGAAGAAATTTATATCATCAGGATGAAAGAAAGATGATTATAATTTGCTTTTAGATATCTCCGCTACATGGCAGGGAGTAAGGCACACATAGTGCCAAACTTTAAATCATCCTCTGCTTCTTTCCTTAAAAACAAACCAAGGAACGGAGAAGGAAATCTGGAGTGCTGTTGCCCCTCCTCTAATGACGAAGTCGATTCTGGGTAATGACTATCACTCAGCACACCAGGTCAGATGCTGAGGGTCCCACATTAGGTTAACTGCAGCTTTAAGCTGATGCAACTATGCCCCAGACCACCCACAGCTATACTTCATATCATGGTGTGAGGGGTAGAGGAAGAAGGGCAAGACTAATTACTGAATACCAACCTCATTCGAGGCACTGATTAGCTGTTTTACACATTCTACTTCATCTGGCTCCCTCCCACCCCAACAATCCTACCCATTTTACAGATCAAGACGTAGACATGTTACATAGCTTGCCCAAAGAAACAGTGCTGATAAGTGGCCTCCTGTGAGTTACCAAAGCCCTTCCCACAAGCCTCGTGAGTGTTACTAACTCACTGTATCTCCTATTTCACCTCTGTATGCAGAGGAGTCATCAAGACTCAAGTCCCAGAGCAAGTCAAAACTTCAGTTATCTTTATGTCCCTTTTGTCCACTGCCCTCCTTCTCATTCATCTTTTCCCAACTGTGTCAGTGGAATATATGCAATGTACCTACAGTACACGAATGACAATTCTATTTTTTTAATGTTTATTTTAAAAAAAAATTTTTTTAAGGTTTATTTATTTTTGAGACAGAGAGAGGCAGAGCATGAACAGGGGAGGGGCAGAGAGAGAGGGAGACACAGAATCTGAAACAGGCTCCAGGCTCTGAGCTGTCAGCACAGAGCCCGACGCAGGGCTCGAACTCACGGATCGTGAGATCATGCCCTGAGCCAAAGTCGGCTGCTTAACCGACTGAGCCACCCAGGCGCCCCAATGTTTATTTATTTTGAGAGAGAGACAGAGAAGAGAGAAAGAGAGAATTCCAAGCAGGCTCTGAAGCGGAGCCCAACAAGGGGCTCAATCTCACAAACTGTGAGATCATGACCTGAGCGAAATTCAAGAGTAGGGTGCTTAACCAAATGAGCCACCCAGGTTCCCCATGAATGACCATTTTAAATGAGTATCTGGTAGTAGCATTTCAGGATAGAAGCATCACAATACCATTTATCCAATTAAATTGTACAGCATCTAGGAGCTTAAAGGACCCTCTAGATGACTCATGGAGAAAAACTGAGCGCTTTGAGAAAACACAATCTCAGGCTTGTGCGTATGCACATGGCACTCCTGAGGGTAGGGAGCGTGTGGGAAGTGCAGGACGAGGGCTGCCTGTGGTAAAGGGCAGGGCCCAATCACAGGTCCTGTCTAGGCGCTTCCTGGTTCATCTGATTGCTCAGTGTGAATTTCAGATATAATCCAAACAGGAGTGACAAAACCCAAAACCACAGGAGCAAACACTGGCTTTCAAGTGCTGTGGGAACAGAGACATTTGTTTAAGTAACCACTGTTTTAAAATTGCATACATAGTAACACCAAAATAAACAGCTTGCGATGCTGTTTATTTTAAGATACACAATAGTAATGTAAAGTGCGGCGTGCCCCAGATCCGGGGAGCCCGAACATAATTTACAGTTGTAGAGAGCCCTAGGAGGGCTCCACACACGCCAGGACTGTCTACTTCCTGATTAGATAACAGTGAAGGTCAGAACGCATTGCTTTTTGTGTGTGCGGCAAAGAGCAAACAAGCCACCACAAAGACCTAGCTCCTCCTGCTCGCTGTGAATTATGAATTGAGTCCTGTGGCGAGCGGGGTTCGCCAAGTCTCCTCTACAAAGCGTGTATTAATCACAGGTCCTGAGGAAGGGTCAAGAGCACAGCCTGACAAACCAGGGAATGAGCCTGTCTGCCGACCACTGGTCACCGTTCCTTTAGTCCTTCCCCTTCCCTGATCTAAACACTGAAGAAGGAATAGGAAAAAAAAAAAAAATCTTGAAAATACACAAGCTGGTTGGGGCGCGGAAACATATGTAAAACTGAACTCTAAAGAAAAACAGCTAGATCAAACAAACCTTAAGCACGATCAAAATAAGAAGCCTATTTGTGGTTTATTTTAGGCAACTGAGCTGTCCTCGCACTGCCTTCTTGGCTCCTCCTTCCCTCCTCTACCCAGGTGCTCTGGGGAGACGTTTTAGGGATCTTTATTTTGGTTCCTCTACCCCAGTCTTTGACAGTATCCCAGACGGCTTTATTAGCAGAGGCCTGCAATCCTAACTCGTGAGTCTTGGCATTGTGCTCCTTTTGTTTGGTCTCCCCACGTCCTAAGTTAACTTGCCTCTTTGCCCTCGCCCTTACCTGCTGTGTCACTGAACAGAAATAACTTTGATCTTTGCCACAGATGTAACTTGCACATCCTTGACTTTCTGGAACTTGCGTTTGGCCTGAAATAGGATTCTCCCTAACAACTCTCTGCTATGACTGAACTGTGTCCCTGCAAAATTCTTACCTTGAAGCCCTAATCTCTGCTGCCATGATGTTTGAAGAGCTTTTAGGAGGGAATTAAGGTTAAATGAGGTCGTAAGGGTGAGGTCCTAACTTCACAGAATTGGTGGCCTTGTAAGAGGAGGAGAGAGAGATCTGGCCCCCGCCTCACACACTCCAAAGAGTGTGAGGACACAGTAGGAAGGGAGCCACTGGCCACCCAAGGAGAGAGCGCTCGTCAGGCACCGACGCTGCCCAGCACCTTGATCCTGGACTTTCTAGCCTCCAAAACTATGAAAAAATAAATTTCTGTTGTTTAAGCACCATCCCCACCCCAGTCTGTGGTATCTGTTATGGTGGCCTGAACCAAGACACTCTCTCACTGAAATTATCCATTTTTCCTCCTTACCAGTCCCTCTGGCATCAGGGAAGAGAGGCCGGACCTTCCTCTCTTCCGTTCTCTTACTTTCTCTCTCAGCCCCTGATCTAAAGCTTTCCACCCACTTTTCTCATGAAGTCCATGGCATTTGCTGTCACTCTTCTCCATCACTTTTGCCAGAAGAATGTTCACCTCTAAGACACCTCCCCTTTCCCCAATGGCTTCCGTACAAGCTAGAAGGTTCCTCTTCACCCCACTGCTTGCCTCTACTTTTGAAGACTTCAATATACATGACAAAGACCTTTCAAACATCTTGCCTCTCATAATTCCAATGTCATCCGTCTCTACTCCATCAGCCCTGGATTTCCTCAAGCAGAGATACTGCATTTCCAAGATCACAGACCTTAAAATGCACCTGCCCTGCTTCTCTATTCTGCCTCTTAATCTTCATCTGGACTTGTAACTTCTCAGTGGGCTCCTTGTGTTCCCAATGTCATTAGCCTCCCTGCCTAGTATGGTTCTTTATTAGAATAAATGCATTGTCTTGTACCATAAATATAGCACACATTTTACAGAAAATTTAAAATATACAAATAAGTATAAGAAGAAACTAAAAGAAGTCACCCACACCTCACTACCCAAAGATAATCACTGTTAACATTTCATTTGCTCTTCTGTGTGTATATCCATATATATTTGCATTCACAAAAGAAGAATCACACGATAAACACTGCCTTATCTGTTTTATTTTACCTGATAATACACTGAGAGATTTTTTCCATACCTCAAAATATTTTTGAGAATATAATTTTTAATGATTACATAGTAGTCCATAATATTCCATTATGGTCTCCTATAGTTGGAAATATAGGTGGTTTTCAATGTTTTATTGTCATAAATAATATCTTCATACCTCATTTTGCATGATTTTGTATATGTTTCTTATTACTTCTTTATAATAAACTCCTAGAAACCGAATTACTGGATCAAAGGATAAGAACATGACTAGTAATGCATATTACAAGTTTAAATTCCAGAAAGGCTAAACAAATTTTTATTGTCATTATTAAGGCAGATAATTTCCTTCCACTCTGGACCGTGCTGGATATTGTTTTGGGGTTTTCTTAATTTGATAGAAAAAAGCCCGATATTATGTTGCTTATTTTTAAGTTGATTTGGTTACTAATTACCTTGAACATTTTTCAAATGCCTATTGGCCATCTGTATTTCTTCTTTTGTGAATGGACCTATTCATCTGTGCCTTCATTGTACTTTTTTCCTTATCGATTTGTACACTTTATTTATTAAGGAACTAATAATCCTTTGCCTGTTATATCATGCCACATATATATTTGCCTTTTAATGTCTGCTCTTTCCTTGACATTCAAAAGCTCTTAATTTTTATTTTTGTTTAATTAAACCTACCACCATTTTTCTTTAGAATTCCTTTGCTTTTATGCTCTGGAAGGATTTTACTAAGTTAAAAGAAAGAAAAATAGTTATATTTACTTCAAAGAACTCTTAAGTGCAGAACTTGTTTTGATGGAAACTACTGATTGTTTTTTTAAAAAACAGTTAAACCATTAACCAACAAAACATGTACCGACTTACTTTTTTTTCCTCAATTGATTTAAAGTGATGCCTTGAAAATTAATAACTATCTATTTGGATTGCTGTGTGTGCTCTTATATAATTGTTCAAATGATCGTTCTGCCTATTATGGTAGCTGGTACCCTATCACGCAGCTTTATAATCTATTTTAATAATAGTGCAAGACCTCCCTAATTTTTCTTTTCCAAAAATATCTTGACTTTTCTTAATTGTTTCATTATTCACATGAACTGCAGAATCATTTTTCAGACATGATCCAAAAAAAGAATAGCTCATCAGAATTCTGACTTACTAGCCAGCCATTCAAGAATTCGCTAAAACTCTCCTTCTCACTCAGATGTAGGTTTTTCCTGTCATCTGCTCTCCCCCTCCTCCCCCTCTGTGCCTGAGCTCTGCCTGTGGAAGGATGAAATGGTGCAGAGAGGGTCCATTCCGGCCTGGTCCTCTCCATCCAAGGCCTCACTGCTGCACCTTCCTAATTCACTCCTGATCACATTCTCCACATTTCCTTCTCATCCAGTTAGAGAAGCTCATCTCTGAATTCCCTCAGCTTTCTTCCTATTCTTTACAGAAGGTGTCTGTCTCCTACCTACCTTTCTACCTGTGTTTTGACTTCCACCCTCCCTGGCTTCCTCTTTTGGAACCTTGCATTATCTGTTGTCATTCTCTCCACCCCTCCACCCCTCCACCCTGGCTCCCTTCCCATTGCCAATGCAACACCTGATTCACCTACCACACCCCTGCGGCTAAGCCTGCCACTCCCACGGCTGTCCTCTGTCCTTCCTTTGTTCCCTTCCAACTTTGCCTGCTCCCTCCTCAGTTTGTAGAATTCAAAGGTAGACCATGACTTCCAAGTGCCAAATCTGAAGGCTTATTTTTAGTCACCACTGTCCTTGATCTTTCTGCAGAATCTACTTCCTCTACTTTGAAACTTTCTCGTTTCACATGATCTGATTATGCTCCTACTAATCTGATTTCTTTATCTCTGCTCATTGCTTTCTCTCTCCTTCCCTTTAAATGGAGTTTTCAAAAAGATTCTATCCACTAACGCCTTCTTTCTGTGCTCTTTTCCTTACTTATCTTTATCCAGTGCCAGAGTTCCAAGCATTGCTTCTGCAAAGATCAACCTCAACTCTTAAACCACAGGTTTCACCATTTCTAACTTCCACAGAGGCTCCCCACCTGGATATCTGGGCTGTGGGTCTAAACCTGGGGCCTCAATATACCTTTCCAAGCTTTCCCCACTATTCTTCCATATATATTCTATGCTTTAGCTAAACAGGAGTCTGTCTTAGGGGCTGTGGCATCCACGAATCTCTGGATGTAGAATCAAAAGTAGTCTGATTTACCATCCAGATTGAAACTATACTAGGGAAAAAAATAAAATAACCTCCGTAGTCTCTTCTTGAAAAGAGATAATTCTATGTCTCTCATAGGATTTAGAGATGCAAAGCTGCTCATCCCCACCAGCTTGGCCAGCATGAAAAGTGGCAGACTGGTGAACCGGTTAATTCTCAGGATGAAGAGTTTATGGACAAAGAACAAAGATGTCCAAATCCCCAAGGAGCTTGTTTCAAATCTGTAATCATACAAGTGGGAGTAAGTTCATTGTGAGGTTTCTTTGCTATCATTCACCCCATTCTTTCTCTCAAGTTTGAGTTTAGAAATTTAAAAAATTACTTTCACTCACAGTGCCATTATAACTGTGCCATTATAACAGTATGAATGGCCCATAAGGCTTTTGTCCTTTCCTTGTACACATCATGTTAACTGTAGCATTTGATTCCCATTCCAAACAGATTTAGGGCAACAGAAATAAGTACAATATTTTCCTTTGAAGAGTATTTCTACCCCTGCCCAAGTTCAGGTTTCATGGAGCTAAGACAGAGCAAATTAATTATTTCAGGGGACTATATGAAAACATTAATGAATATGCTTGCATAGTATTCTTCCCTTTTCAAAGGCCTATTTCTAACCTCAGCTAACTCTTAGAACAACAAGGTGAGAAAAGCACGCTCAGAAAATTGAATGACTTGCCCAGGATAACTCAGAGAGCAAAAGGCTGAGCTGAGAATAAGATGCAAATTGATCCTAACTCTGCTGCCTCTGGCGTGCATATGGGTGTGCGCGCGTTCTTCTGAACAGTAGGAATTTCTTCCTCCTTGCCCTGAAATGTTTGTCTTTTTGTAAAGCACAAAAAAATTCACAGATTGTCTCCACATCAAAGGTAGGGAAAGCACCAATTCTTTTATTAATTCCAAACGTTTCCACTATCTACCCCAATCAGGCCCAACTATAGATTGAGGAGGAGTAAAGCACCTCCTTTTTGCTTAACTAACTATGTACACATTTAAAATAAGTGGAGGGAGTGTGGCATTTGGGATAGACACTGACAAGAGACTCAAGCATGTAAAACCCAAATCACACTTTTCTTTAAACTTGCTCTGCAAAAATAAATAAGTAGATACTTTCAAACTGTTTTGAAACGATTCTCAGGCTGGTAACAGAGGTCATATTAAAAACTGATGGCTTTCACATGGTCATATTTGATTATCACCTGAGCAGTTCACCAACATAAAAGTCTCAGGATTAGGTGGTAAGAAGGGTCTTCATCAAAGTGCCATCGAGTAGTTGGGGGGATTTGCCGTACAGGTCTAAACTTACGGTTTGCTAGAAACTAATGAGAAATCCACAATCGACTAATAATGATCTCATATTGCCCATGCCCTCTTACCACTTTTTTTTTTTTTAATTCATTGTGAGAGAAGGTTTAAAACAAGGGTAACAACTCATGGGCTGCCTGCAGGTATCTTGAAACACTGAAATGGAACCTATAACTTTTCACCCTGGGGAAAAAAAAAGGCTGCTTTTATAGAGTTCCAACATGTCACTAAACCTACAGGGAATAATCCAGCATTCATCTCTTCTATTGATAAAACCTTTTTTCTTTTTGAAAGACTAGAGTAACACCACCCCCAGTACACTTAGGTTATTTATTGTCAGCTTATGACACAGTCCCACCACGTGTCCAGGGTAAGAACTAAGCCATTTTACAACTGTAGTATGACTGGAGTCATGGGATTATCCTTTCCTAAATTATTAGTTATGGAGTTGCCAGATATTTCCAATTCAAAATTAATTCTGGAATAAATGTAAATGTAGGAGAATGATTCAAGAAGTAAATATATCTGGGGTGTCTGGGTGGCTCAGCTGGTTAAGCATCTGACTCTGAATTTCAGCTCAGGTCATGATCTTGCAGTCATGAGATCATGCCCAGCGTAGGGCTGCATGCTGGTACTGGGCATGGAGCCTGCTTGAGATTCTCTCTCTCCCTCTCCTTTTGCCCTGCCCCTGTGCTCACACTGTCTTCCTCCCTCCCTCCCTCCCTCTCTCTCTCTCTCAAAAAAAAAAAAAAAAAAGAAATATATCCTGATCTATATATCTATATCTATATATATAGATATATGTATATATATAGAGAGAGATATACAATACCACGAAAGCTGAGGTATTAAAATTAAGGGCAGCAACGAGATTTGGTGGATGAAGAGTGGCTCTTCATTACCTGGCTATGGTAAACAAATCATATATCTGTAAATTGAGAGGCTGGTGGTTGGAAGGGGACGGATTAGTGGCTCATGTTAATTTTCTATGACGCTCAGAGTAACGAGAGAATACTATTCTCTTCATTTCTTGTCATCTCAGAATCCCACAATAATAATCTCTTGAGTTGTAATTTTTTCTTTTTGTGGACAATCAAGTCAAATTCAACAAATATTCATGTTATCTAATATAACCAAGAAGTAAAACTATAGTTTAAGAAAAATTATCTGCCATTATATTGTGAGTTGACAACTTACCCACTATTAGATAAAAACAACTTAAATCAGTTCTGGCAGATTTGGGACTCGGCAGTTCAAAATATGAATAGCAAATGTAAAAGCATGAAAATGGCATTACTATTATGTTTTAAGAGGATAATACACCTTTAAAGGGTGCCAGTGATTATTCTGCATACTGTAAACAACGGCTGCCAATCAATTTAGAAAGTGGTGCGCAGCACATAAGTGTAATAAGGCAAATTCCACTCAAGCAACCTAATGTTTCCCACCCAAGTCACTACTTCTCAACAGGAACAGTAGGGCTACGTATCCCTTTTACACTTCATAACCTGTTCCAAATTGCAAAAACTGACTCCAGCACAGAGAAGGGAGGGCATTTTCAGGAGTCCTCTGAAGTCTGTGCAGCAGTGGTCTCTAAAATCAAAATTTTTTTTTTTAATTTTTTTTTTTAATGTTTATTTATTTTTGAGACAGAGAGAGACAGAGCATGAACAGGGGAGGGGCAGAGAGAGAGGGAGACACAGAATCGGAAGCAGGCTCCAGGCTCTGAGCCATCAGCCCAGAGCCCGACGCGGGGCTGGAACTCACGGACCGCGAGATCGTGACCTGAGCTGAAGTCGGACGCTTAACCGACTGAGCCACCCAGGTGCCCCTCTAAAATCAAAATTAATCCTGAACACGAAGGTCACTTTATGACCCTGTCCTGCAGCAAAGCTGAGGGATGGTGAGTGTGCTCATAACCCAGTCAACTTGGCCTTGAGTTCTAATAACTCCACCTCTCCACAGAATATACTGGTAAATGGTGGTGGTGGTGGTGGTCGTCGTGTGGAATGAGGAAATGGAAATGTTCCCTATGATCTGAATGAATATTCACGGGTTTCACTAACAGCCTTTAATGGCACTCTATTCTTGGAGGTTTTAAATAGCTGAATATTCAGATATGCACATGCCTTCTATTTTCTTTTATTCAAAGGTCCTCAATTCTCCACCTCTTTGAATTCTGTAACGTATTTTTAAACAATTATACTTAGAGTGATATTTTATGAAATTGGGTGTTAAACTTTGAGCTAATAATTATTTTAGTGTCTTTTTGATGGTAATTTAATAAGCATTTCATTCTTCAATCTTCTCAGTCGCTCATTTTAAAAATGTGTCTGTCAGCTATTCGCTCATAATCTGGGACTTGATTTTCTTAATCTATCTCAGCTGAACTTTTTTTTTTTTAAATGGGATTGCTTGATATACTTTTGAAATATTTTGACCAGATGTTTGTTTGTGCATCGAGGAGACCACACACCTCATCCACTCCCACAAAAGCCCACTGCCACCACCACTGTACTGGGGACCTGACCTCCGAGTCACTCAGAATGTGGACAAGGACCGCTGAATCCCGGACACATCAGTCTTTACGTGCAGAATCCCTGAGAATCCAATTCCAAACACTAAAGTGGGGACTCCAAGTAAAAGGTTCTGACACAGCAACATGCAATTTTTTTTTTCCCTCAAGAGAGATAAAATAAATTTAGTTGCAATTTTATTTCTTCTAGAGGAGCTTCTAGGATTCAACACAACATTAAATTTTTGGCCTGTCTCTTTAATTTGAGAAATTGTACAAACGGCGACAGATGGCACACAGAATTGACTTATGTCCTCTATTCTTTACTGAAGAAGGGAGTGCATAGAAACTTTGATAAAGACAGAAGCTACAGTATGCAGGTCACTATTAAAATTATCTGGTGGCTCTTTGGACAGCTAGGATCAGAACATTCAGGCTTTCTTTTTTAGGCATTCGTTAAAACCAACCAACACTGTTGTAGGTTGACACTGGTGATCACAGCCCCGACGTTCAGTACCCTCCCTGTCCCAATAAGGACATGATGGATGTGCCATTAGCTTTGAACCTCGGCAACCTCTGAAATTACCACTCTTCCCACCCCCATCTCCCGCCCCCACCCCTCAAAATCATTATGAAATGGGAAGAACACTCAAGCTTACAGTTAATTGGAAACATTGCAAGGGAAGAGGAATGCTTAGGACAGCATGTCCATGGGAAAATAAATCACCCAGCATTGTTATTTAATGCATTGTGACATCATTTCCTGAAATTAAACAGAGATGACACCAATTCAGACGATCTCCAGTATAAGGTTCCATTCAAATAATTCACAGATGTTTTCTCCTGGCAAGCAGAAAAACAATGCAAAGGCTAAAACTAGGGGCAGCCTCACTCTGCTGCATGTTTGTGGGAAGCCCTCTCTGCTGGTGTTTTTCAGCTGTGTGTTCTGCATATGCATTTCCGCATAAGTATTTCCCAGCCCAACAGCCCCACTTGCATTCAGCGCTCATCTGTATCTCTGAATGTGAGAGAGGCCATCTCTCACTGCATAAGTAAGTCCAACATTTTATATTTGGTATTAATGTGGCCTATAGCAATTGCTATTAAGTAGCTCAATCTCAGAATCATAAAGGCTCGAATTTTCAAGGAGAAATAACTAATGTCCATGGAATACTGATTCAACTAACCATTCAAGGCCCTTCGAAAGGTATCTAATGATAGCGATGATCAGAGAGAGTCTCCATGGATGCCCTTGTGGAATGAACAAGGAGAGACACCAGGGTAGACATGAACGAGGTTGGCAGCACCAGATCTCTCATCCTGATGGATTTTAGGAGGTACTTACTACTAGAGGCCTTAGGCAGCTGGAAACCCAAGCACACAGTCAAAAAACCAAAATATCCAAAATCTGTGCAGCACATCACAGTTCCAAACTGACTATATTGTTTGAACCACACAGCAACCCAAACAGCTAAGTAGGACACATATTTACTGTTTTAGTTTTTAGGTAAGGAAATCAGTTCAGACGTTGACAAGCCTACCCAAGATTACAGAGCTCAAACCAAGTCTCCTCATTTCACATTCAGTGGCCCTTTAAAAAAAAAAAAAAAAAAAAAAAAAAATATATATATATATATATATATATATATATATATATATATACACCATGCTGTCTCTTAGACAGCCTAGACTTTAACACTCTGAGGAAGCAGGAGACTCTAGATTCTGTTCACATACTGGACAGTGAAAGGGAGCATTAATACTGTCAAAACCAGACCCCAGATAAGACATTCTGGATTGTTCCATAACCAGTTTCTTCTTCACCTCTATCGCACTCTATCCCAGAAGGCTCACCAGGATGTTCAGTTCATTAGTACCAGTACTCTCTGATGTTATCATTTAGCAGAACTGAGCAGTTGTCACATGTTTATATGGCTCTAGAAAGCATAATTTAGATGATGTTCTCTCCTGCTCCGGGACATTTGGGATCTGTTTGGCAAAACCTGATTTCCTCATCTCACACAGACCAGGAAAGTAAGTGGTAACTTTGGCTGCCCAGTTCCATTGGTCAAAGCCTCCTGCTAGCCATTCAGCTAGATTAAAATAAGAATTATATTACATATTTATTCTAAGAGCCAGGCATAGGGTTGAATGCTTTATATTCCCTTATTCAATCCCTGCAACAACCTTACTAAGTTGGTTCTAGAATTATCCCCATTCTACAGATATGGAAAACGAAGCTTAGAGAGGGTAACTGCTCAAGATCAAAAATCGACTGTGTTGCTGATTCCAGGCCCTGCGTTTTGTTTTGCTTTGCCCCTGAAAATGAATAACTGAGAGTCATGACACAGGCAGAATCATATGCCTGGAAAGCATATGAAAGGACATGTATTGTTTCCCTTCCATTAGAGTAGGACACATCTAACTTCCCCCAGACCCAGGCCCTGTGCTGCTAACTTTGACACTGGATCACCTCATTGAAAAAAAAAAAAAAAAAAAAGGAGCCATCTAGGTCTACACATGATGAAGAGAACTAATTAAAAGGCAGAATAGTTTAAGTCAGCATCTCTCCTCCTGTCTCTCGTGTGCATGTATGTGTGGGTACAAGAAAAAATTCGAGATGACTAAGTTAACTGTCACATGGTCTTTATGAACTCACTGGAGAAGAGATACGTGTTCCTCTAATGTAACATGGAGCTGTATTTACTCATAACTTGGGTACACTGTCTCTGCAGGATGATAAACTTTAAAACTCATTTTTACTACCAGAGACATTTACAAAATCCCACAGAACAATCTCTAATGGACGAGGAGCCAAATGACTGAACACGTGAAAGGCAGGTTTCATCACTCTCCCTCACCACCAGACATGGAGAGAGGAGTAAAGCATTTTGCCATGAACAAAGGGCACAGTTTTTAGACCCTGCAGTTTCAAGAAGGCTATGTGATATGACATCACTTTAAAGTAAATTTGCTTCTGATTCTGTACACATATCTTTGAAAGAAGTCCCACATCCCCTAAGTGTGAGCTTTAGCCCCGTGTTTTCAAATAAGAAAACCTTTAGTTAGAGACTGGTATGAGCAAGCAGTGTCTTTGTATAGGAGCACTTCCTGTTTTCATTCCGTGATCAAATATATTCTTTGCAGCACAACTAGAAAGCTCTCGAACGTGGCAAGTGGAGGTGCCTGAGAGCCTAATTGAGCACACTAAGGGCTTCTTGGCGTGGAGGAGTGTTTCATGGTTATGAATAAACCGTTAGCCCTGGTATTATTTCTTGCTGTTTTCTTTCTTTAACTATCTTTGAAGTCAAATAAAAACAGTTGTAATGGCAGGCTTACTTTTATGATACCATAATCTCCATGTGTTAGTGAAAGGAATATACTTCCCTAGGATTTCCCTAAGTTCTTTTGCCATTGGGTACTTTCCAGCAAAAGCACATACATTTCCAACAGATTCTTTCTTCAATCTTCACTAGATTTCTTAGTCTGAGAAGCCAAACAGAGCCATCAACCAATAGAGGAGGGGGGTAATAGTATACACAACATTTTCAGCAGGTGAATTGCTATATATATATATACATATATATATATGTGTATATATATATAGCTAAATATATATATAGCTAAAAAATATATATATAGCTAAAATATATATATTTATATATATATTTAGTAACACAAATATATATGAGCTTACTTTTTTTAACATTATGATGAGTGTTTTGAAGGGGGTTTTTAAAAGACATTTTGGAAATTGGGAGTTAGAAACCAGAAATTAATTATTTAGACTCAGATTAAATTTAAATTCAAAGTGCTTAACTCCGAATATGGAAATTGCTCAATTCATCAAATAGTGTTTTTTTTTTTTTTTAATGCCACTTTGGATTTAGTTTAAATATTTCCTTCAATATAATCAATGAGCCGCAAGTTTATTAGTTTTTTCTTTAAAGTCAGTGGTGCTCAGGAATTTGAGACTGTTTTAACTGTTACAGTTGTAGTGGAACTTGTTCTTCCAAGAAAACTGAAGGTTAATGATTTTTGTCATATTGAGACTAAGACTTAACAATTGCTACAGTTGGCCTTTGTTGAGGTGGGGTTCTTTTTTCTCTGGGCCTTTTGAGGTATTCAGAATAGGTGACAATAGCATGCAGTTGAGAACATATGTAGAGAGACCCCTGTGGCTTATTGGAAAAAGTTGCTCCGTGCTGGTTGGGTGTTTGGAAAAAAAAATACAACCAGAGTTCTTTTATGTTCTGCTAGTTAATGAATGCATGAATGTCAAAATGGGCCAATGGCCCATTCAGGGGGCAAAGCCTTAGCAGCCCCCTTCTTTAAGAACACATCCTGAGATGCAAAATACATTTGCTTAACAAATTAAAATAATGAGATAATTCAATTAGCTTCTTTTTAAAAAAAGAAAGAAAAAAGGGTACATCGGGGATTATTGTAATACAAGAACAGGTCATACCGCACAAAAGAGAACAAACCAGTTTGAAATAATGTTAAAGAGACTAATAATGGAGGAATGCACACTGAATCATGCACTTGTGAAGAAATTTACATGAAATAATAATTTAGACTACATCTATTTTCAGTGAGCTAGAGCCAACATTTCACTTTGAAAGTTGAAATTAATTAAATGACAGAAAAATATAGTGGGCATCTCTATTTCCAAGGACTTCCTCATGCCTGTTAGTGCATGTAAGAAAAGAAGTCTAAATTAACATGTCGCTAGTTAGGGGTCTCTATTCTTGGTTTCTGAGCTCGGAATTATAGCTGAGTAAATCTTTCAGCTCATTAAAGATTGGAAAGTAAAAGTTTTACAGGACCATCCTCATCAAAGTTACTGAACCTCTTCTCTGCAGTTGGGGTAAAATCTGGATGAAGAGGGAAAATTTGTTCAAAGAGAAAGCCGAGGAGAATTTCCTTATGATACAAGGAAGGTGCAGGAAAGGCAAGGGAGGGGAGCAGAGAGAATGACTGGGAGACAAAGCCATTGGGAGAAACTAATGAAAGGGGTATGTTGTGAAAGAAGGTCATGGGGAGGAGGGAGAAAAATAGAGCACTTCGCAGAGAGTAAAAAGAAAGGGGATGATCAGAGACTGGGACAGAACAGTGTTCTGGCTACGTGCTCCAGAGCTGAACCAAGAGCTGTGGGTGCAGGAATGGAGGCCGCAGTGTGGAGACCCTGCACTGTGTCCCTCTCGCTTGAAAACTGGGGACACGTAAGGTCCGGAGAACTTAATGGACTCACTGAGGTTCAGCTAGCATAGAGGAGAGCTGAACTCAAAATGCGGGTTTCCCGACTGCTTGGCTGAGGCTATTTGATTCTTTTCTCCCTGCTCCAAAGACAGACATTCGTTAAAATTTTCAGTTGGCTGGAGAGTTCTGCACAAGGTCTTGAGTTCCTTAAACTATATGAAAGCACTCTCAGTGTGGGGACAAGGTCTTGTGGTCGGTCTGTAGCCCCCTGCACAGCCAAGCCACCAGGGGTGCCCAGCAATCCCTGGCCACCCACAATTTTTCACCAGTGGCCACACTGCATGGTGGGTTCAGTTCAGGACTGGGAGGTGGGAGGCAAGGTATCGACAGGACAAAGCAGGAGGTCCAGCAAGAGCTCTGGACACAGCGTTGGAGTTTCAAGGCACAGAATATAGGTGGTGAAAGAGAGAGTCGGCTTGAAGAGAAAGGTGCCAAATCTTCTCTACTGGGAAAGGCTGGGGGAGCAGGAAGTTTTAAAAACAAAGAGAACAGCACTTTGCTTCTCCATATTTCCTCCCCCTCTGACGCTGGGTATACTGATGGCAGAGGTTGTGTGAGATTTATATGCCACTGGTAGAGGGGACAATGATTTTAGCAAAGTCTTCATAGTGCTGTGGGAAAAGCACAGCGCAGGGGACAAGCAAGGTTGGGTTCTGGTGGCAGGCTGACCTTGAGTTAATCACTTCCCTCTCTGGGCCTCAGTTTCCTCACTGGTAAACAGAGCAGCTGAATTCTCGCAGGTTCTGCTGTTCTGTGGTGTTGACTTTGACTACTGAGGGGCTGCAAATAACATGGAGAGGCCTGCTTGTAAAGCAGTTGTTGAAATCTTTATTTTCAGCCAGGAGGGGCTAGGCATGAAGGAAGACGGAGGGAGGAAACCAAACAGGTGAGCTAGTGGGGAGCAAGCTGTTTGCCTGCCATCCATGTGCGCCTGCCCTGCCCTGCCTTTCTAACTTGCTACTCTAACCAAACAACCCTTCAGTTAAAAATGAGAAACCCCTCCCCTCACACTCACTCGACTTCCAAATTAAAAACATTTTACAGGTTAGTAAATCTCCAGCTGAGGTGATGTAGCAAAGAACAGCTGTGAAGTAATTTTGATAATGATGAGAATAATAGCCACATGGCAAGGTTCAGGGCTTTGCTGTTGCAGCTTCAGTGCTCCTGAATAGATAAAAGTGATTAAATACTCCTGATTATCCCTGACCAATATGTAATGGATTTACAGCCCTTTCAATTAGTCAGTATTTGCTTAGGACTCATTATTTTGTCTTTGGTTAAGTAATCAGCCCAGAGACTGCATGTTCTGTCTAATTCCTCTGAGCCGAGTCAGTGCAGGGCCCTGACCTTTGAAATGGCCATGGCTGCAAGGCAAGAATAACCACTACCACGGCAGCCTCGTTGGTTCTCCCCTCTAATCCTGACACCACGGGCCAGATCGATACACCTTAGTTTGCTACTAATGTCCTTACATCAAAATGGCCGATTTAGGAATGTGAATTTATCTCTCCCCCCTCCCTGCCGCCACTCCACCCCTTGCCCTTTGTAGCCCAGCTGGAAGAGCAGATCAGCAGTCACCACCATAAATAAAAGTGGAACCTTGTCCTGGACCCATGACACTGTAACTAATGTCATTCAGCATGGCAACACACAAGTTAGAGAATCAAAGAAGACCTTCGGTTTTCAATGCGCTACTCTATATTTAAGCATTTACCTAAATAGAATGGCCTGAAAACAATATCATAGCAAGACACTGCCTCTGACGTCTTTACCACTTTCCCAGAATCTCCAAACGAACAGTAAAACAGGAGTGCCTAGTTCCCTTGTAAAAATACATCGTGATTTTTTTTGTCATGAGAGTCTTAGAGTCAATAGTGCACAGGGACACGTAAAACCCACTGCAGACAGGAGGACAGAGATAAACTGTTACTTTAAAAACGTTGCATGGTTGATCTCTTCCCAGAAGTGAATAGGGTTAGCTTCTAAGAAAAGGGACTTGAAGAGCTGAAAAAGAATCTTTAATCTCCACCTTACACACAAAGGCTCTGGAGCACCTATAGCCCTTCTGTGTTTGTCACATAAACACGTGTCATGTTTGCAAGCTGCTCCAGTGATTACATTTGCACCTGATACCATGAGCTTGGACATGCATGTGGCAAGATGCTTTTTTTTTTTTTTGCCTCCTAGAGGAGATGGCTTTCGTTAAGACTGTAATCAGCGGTGCGCATGGGTTTGTGAGCTCCTCACAGCCATTTCCCTTGTCTGCAGTTGCCGTATCTGAAGCTGCCCTCACACCTTGTAGCGTAAGTAACAAGTTTGCTTACATATACTGTCGAGGGCCCTAGACCACATTGAATAAGGTCTGTGCCTGGCTTAGGAAAACCAAAAATCTCCTCCTTTCTAGAGGCTGTTCTTTGGATAGTGAAGGCTGACAAAATCCTAGCTGCTGTGTTCGTCATCAGATTTCAAGAAAGGGAAAATAGGCACCTGATTTTTAAAAAATCTGTGTCAACCTGTAAAGTTTGCTAGGAGAAGGCAAAGCAAGCAAAAACGCTTTCATCTTGACTTACTGTGAGATGCTGGAACAGCCATGCTCTCATGATATTTGTTGCTACTTTGGGGAAAATGCCTCTTTTCTTCTGACGTTTTTTGTCCTTGTCTGGGTCATCATCGTCACCTGTGCCAGGTGAGGCTACACTGTTGTCTAAACCATCCCCTGGTAGAAAAAAAAGAAAAAGAAGAAAAAACACATTAGAGGCAACACAGAAAGGGTGCCAACAACAATGTGCAGCTGATGATGAGCTCAGCTCAGCTTGTTGAAAGAAATCCATTAAGCGGGTATATTCTCTTTCATTAAAGTATAATTGGAGACACAAATATGTAAAAGACAAAATTAAACCAGGCCTCTTCAAATGTTAATTTTGTGTGTCTCACACTCGCCCATATCATTAATTCAATTATAATTGTGCGCTTGACACAGTGCAGTAGCTCTTTGTCAATTATGGAATCCAATGTGGGAAAACCGCCATCAGAAAACCCATTCGGTGAAAATCCACTCCCATGCCCATAGTGAACACATACTGTAGGGTAATCAAGTTAAATGTTCTGTAGTCTATATATTCCAGGCTGCCTGCATAGGTGACAGTAACTGTGTCACTGTTCATTGCACATAACACACTGCCTGCTCAGCCCCTCCTAGAACTGTCACCTCCTAAGCACGCACATTCACACACTCCTCAGATGACCCTGCATTCGGCATTTGCATGACATGAAAACTTTTAGCTCTCTGCACCACTGATCATGATCATTATCATTTACACACACACACACACACACACACACACACACATATGAAGGTAGGGTGCTCACTTAATCAGAAGTTTCTATCAACATCTTTCTCTTCTGTGCTTTTCTCCGGCATTAATTGTGCATTAGCAAAAATCATTTACTTTTAACAGTCATAGTTATTTTTTCTTGCCCTCCAGCAAAAATGCCTTGAAAGCCTGCCTGGAGGGCATCTAAATTATGTATCTGAAAAACTCTTCTGGCAAGGCATTGCAGGACCCCTACTTTCTTAAAATTCATACGAGCACGTCTTCCTGTTTTTGGGAAGGCATCAATCAAGAGCAGCAATATATGCCATATCCCTACATTAATATTTGAACTAATAACTTTAAAAAAAGGAAAGAAACAAGATCCGACTTGTGGCATAATCAAATGCAAAATAAATGAAGAATACGGGGACAGCGCTGGGGCTTTATAGATGGCTGTGTTTTCCTTGCACATCATTAGCCTGGAGCCACACGAAAGAGGAAAACAGAGAAGTGGAGAGTTTATGCTCCCTGCTGGTGTTTAAGAAGCTGGGGTCCTGGAAGGACATCTGGGAATTGCACTGAGATGGGGGTTTTTGTAATTTAAGAATAGACATTCATTAGCAGTAAATGCCATAAATCCCATGCTAAGTAAAAACCTTGTCCAAGAAAGCCTAAAACAATAAACTCTGTGCTCAATGTAGCCTGAGCTAGACGTTCCGCAGCTTCCCGGGGAATGTTATAGATCCACCAACTCATTCCCAGACCCGTTCCTTCCTCTTGGACTGGGCCACACCAGCACGTCCTGCCCACCGGGCCCCTCCCCTTCTAACTTCTGGGTCTGCTCCGTGGGCTCCCCTGTACCTGTTCTTTTCCTTCCTCACCAAAAAAACAAAAACAAAAACAAAAAAAACACCCTTCAACCTTCTTTGACCAGAAAAGCAGAAAAGCCACAGCAAAGAGCTGGCAGATTAATTTTATTGACATTTCCATTTTCACTGCAATGTGATACCCTCCATCACATGGAAGAGATGACCCTCACTATTTACAGACTGACAGGCCACTTCATTACAACCACCCTGCCCCAAGGCAAAGCAGCTCCCTTCCATCTGCCCAAACACTAGAGCATGACCCCGAAGTTGCTGTTCTCTTTTTCTTTGCCGTCTGTTATGATAAAAAAAAAAAAAAAAAAAAAGAGTCAAAGGGACCCCAAATAGTCAAAGAACTAATCAGAGTACAAGGAAACAAAAGGCATTTGACTTTTGAATACTGAAAAATGGAATCTAGTCTTCACCTACATCTGTCTTCATCTGCACACCCGTGTATACTAGGGGTCGCTTGCACAAGGAGACACACACACACACACACACACACACACACACACACAAGCTTGAGCAGGGACACGCGTACACGCTTTCCACCATGCCAAGGAACTGCTGCAAGGCAAATTCTCACCCACACTAATGGCTTCTGACTGCTCCTTGGCAACCCTAGCATTTTAACCTGGGTGGATGTGCTCTCCAAAATACAGACGCTGGAGCGATCTCATCAGCTGTTCATGTGACACAGATGGAGAGTGGCTATTAGGAGCCAGGCAGTGGGCCTTGGGGATCTGAGGTGCTGTTCTGTAGCCCGAGGCAATTTTGAAAAGCAGTACCCGGAGATGAGGAAAAAAAACCCACACTGCAAGTCCAAGTTTGAAGTCAGTCAGTCTGTCTGTCTACCTACTGTGGATAAAGATATCTTTGTCTCTCAATGTAAAAATCTATGTGGGCTATCTGGATGTACACTGTGGATAATGTATGTATGGAATGGCTCTTCCTTCAATGTCTTCCAAATATAAAAACACACACTGTAAACAATGCCTGTGTGTATATATTTCTTCCTAAGCACATATGGTTTCTGTGTATATGTTTAAGCTGAAATTGTCAGGATTTTGTTAAAATCTCATTTAGCTTTTTTTGATAGATTTTTGAATATACTTATTTTAAAAGGTTAATGGCTTAATTGAAGGAAGTTCAACCAAAAAAAAAGGAAGAAAGAAAGAAAGAAAGGCATTTGTCTTTTTAACCCAATCAATGACCTTAAAAATGAGAGACGGAATTTCCACAGTGCATTTTCTCCTGTTTAAAAGCAAAGAGGGCTGGTAACACCTTCAAACTATCTAGCTAAAGAAAAAAAATATATAGCTAGATTGAGCATTCTTTGATGACTGACTGAAACTGGGAAAAGGCAGGAGCATCACATGAATTTTAATATAAAGCAGTCCATTTTATGTATTGTAAAATATTTGAAATTGGATCCAGTGTAACAAATAATTGTAAAGAAAAATGTGTCTGTTTTTATAACAAGTAGGTACTAGACATTAGATTTTTTAAATTAGTATTAGTGTTGGGGGTGCCTGGGTGGCTCAGTTGGTTAAGTGTCTGACTTTGGCTCAGGTCATGATCTCGCGGTTCCTGGGTTCAAATCCCGTGTCGGGCTCTGTGCTGACAGCTCGGAGCTCAGAGCGTGAAGCCTGCTTCAGATTCTGTGTCTCCCTCTCTCTCTGCCCCTCCCCTGCTCATGGTCTGTCTCTCTCTGTCTCTCAATAATAAATAAACATTTTAAAAATAAATAAATAAAAATAATATCAGTGTCTATACTTCCTTAAAGAGCAGAATTTCCCTCTCCAAAAAACACAATAAATACCATTTTTTTTTTTTGCTCCAACGGACTGTGAACCAACTCCAGTGCGGAGGAATAAGAGCATAAAGAAACAGTTCGAAAGAAAACTGTGTGATCTGCAACCTAAAATAAAATTGTGCAGATGATGCCCGAGTTAGTAACTCTTAAAGTCAACATCGTTTTCTTGTTTTAAGGCTGTGTGTAAGATAGTTGGCAATCCTTGGCACCTGTGCCACATGAGTTTCTGTGCCGAAAAGGCTATATACACCAGCACAGATGTGTGAGCCAAAGGAGGTATATGAGGTGATAGCGTCCATCTCAGCATCTGAAGTTAAGATTCAAAAGTGTGGAATCCTGAGGGCAGGAACTGTTTTTTGTTTATCTTTTTATCCTCAGAGCACACCTCCGTGTCTGACCTGGAGCAGGAACCCAGTGATTGTCTGTTGGGTGAGTGAACAGCTGAACTCACACATGAGCTTATTCGAGGACCCTCTCCTCTTTCTGACAATCCCAAACTGGGGCAAGTGCGCTCATAATAGTGCCTAAGGGGCTGGGTTGCCTGTGTGCACACAGCCACTTCTAACATGCCAGGAATGGTGCTTCTTAAAAGAACTCCGGGTGCATTGGGGCCTTTTTGAGGGGCTGAACCACCAGCCATCCCACTAGCATTGCCACCTCTGATTGTGAAAAACCACAGCAAAAAATAATGTAATTCTTCTTCTAAAAGGTTGCTAATCCCTTCTCTAAGGGCACAGTCTAAATTGGGGGCAAAGATACTCAAAAAGTGGTGCATTACTTCAATGTATTGTGGGTGACCATGGAAAGAAATATTTAAGGCCTATAGACAGACAACTCTGAAGTGGATTAAACCATCAGGGGAGATTGTTAAAAACACAGATCTCTAGGCCTTATCCTATATTTATAGAATCAAAATATCCCAGGGCAGGGACAAGGAATTTATATTTTTAACAAGCTCCTTGGGTTTGTTTATACAACCAGCCTAGCATTGGTTCTCAAACTGGCTTTTGGAAGCCACTGAACTAGATGACCTTCTAATTTGAAAGAAAATGCAACCTAAAGGACAGGTAGGTAGTCACAAGTCTATTGTACTCCCATACATGGGGTCAGTGGGCATGGGGAGCAACTACAGTGTGGCCCAGGCCTTACTCACTATGGAAGAGTCACTATGTTCTCTATCACATCTACTGGCCAACAGAATGTAGCCCCATCCTGACCTTCTGGTGATGAGAGATAAAAAGGAAGAAAAAGCTCTAGAACACTGGCTCTCAGAATATGGACCAGCAGCTTTAGCACTGGCAAAGAAATGGTGAGAAATGCGCATCCCTGGACCCTCCCAGACCTACTGAATTTGAGTCGCCGGGGTGGGGACTAATGATCTGAATGTTACCAAGTGTTCCAAGTGATTTTAATGACCACCCAAGTTTAGGAAGCGCTGCTGAAGAACACATTGAAGACCCCCTAAACCTGCTACCCTTGGCGGTTGCTGTCTGAAGGCCTGACTCTAATCCCTGGGTCTTCTTCCTGTTTTAAGACTCTGAGGTATTTTGAGAGCATCTGTGGCTGGATTTACACCCAGGCTCTGGAGGAAATCACACATACTTTCCACAGCTGAGCACACTGTGCTCAGAACAGGGCACTGCTCTGGAAAGCAGCCCCAATCTACACCTACTAAAGACCAATACTGAGACAGTTTATTAGTTGTAGGAAGCTAAATCCTGGGATATCCATGGTAATGGGTATCCAGGTATAGGCAAAATCCATATCCATAGCTGTGTATCCAGTGAATCCTCAGATGATTCTAAAGCAGAAATTCCCAATACATACAACTGTAGGTCATAAAAACTATGCAGGCAAAAGGACATCACTTCCTTTCATTGGCACATTGTCTTACTCCATTTAGCCAAAAATCTATCTATATTTTAGGCATCCATTTCTTGGCTTGGAATAAAGCAATGATATCAACAGTGATGATGTGCCATGACGAGTCTGATATCACCAGGATGTGGCCCTCTTGCCCTATCAGAACTACAATGCAGCAACCAAGAAGGTCCATCGTCTTGTACGTTTCTACCTACTCCACTCCTCTCCATAAACAAAACAAAAACAAAACAAAACACAGACTTTTGCCAGTGAGAAAAATGAGGCCAGGAGTTTAGGTGGTGGCTCAAGATTCCACAGCTATGTGTGGTCTAGAATGAACTAGAATCCAGGTAACTTCAAGTCCAGTGTTATGGCCACTGGTATTCTCACATTAATATTGTAAGTTATCTTTCACTTTTTAAAGCATTACTTCATTTGAACCCTGTTATCAGTGACAGATCTAAGCAAGGTTTCATCCCACAGGTAAAATTCTAAGTGCAGAGAAGAGATTAGATATAGGGCCCAGGAGTTGGGACTGAGCTAGAGTTGGTCTGGGCTAGTCCAGGTTCAAAGAGAAATGTACAAACTTTTCTCCCAAAAGTAAGCCAGTGCCTGAAGGGCTTTGGATATACTCAGTACAGCAACAGACTTTGGGACTCAGGATTTCTCCAAACAGGTTTCTTGTCATCCGAGTGGAGACACCAGACTGACCTTCAGGGCTTAGAGATGGCTACAAATATTTGAGAACTGACTGTCCACACAGTAAGGATCTCAGGAGCTCTGTGCAGTGCTATTAAACACTTCACAGAACTGTGATTAAGACAATATAGCCCCCTGCCTCAAAGTCACTTTTTTAAAGCTAGAATAAGGTTGCTACGACATTTGCTGTACTGTCAATTAACAAACATCTAAAACTGACCTCTGAATCTTCTATCAGGACAAGTAAATACGCATGTTGGTTGGTAGCATTTGGAGCTCTTTTGAGTAAGTTGGTGATGCATTATTTAATTCTCCCTCCACCAAGTTTTAGACCAGGTTTCATAGTTAAATACATTCACACAAAATATATACTGTAAAAAAGAAAGACATCTCATCTGAAAGAACATGGCTTCACACCCCCTATTTTGCTAAACAGAAATGCACTATATTCATTATCATTTTCATTGTGTGCAATGGAAATCCACTAATTTCATACACACACACACACACACACACACACACACACCCTTTCTAAACAATCTATTTCCAGGAATTAGGTATATTCATGAATACATAGATATTTATGCATGTGATCATAAACCTATATGTATATAAACTGTGTTGTATCTTTTTCAAATAAATCACCAATTTGTACACAAGTGTCCAAAAATATTTATAGATGAACTGCATACTTTTGCCTGTAATGATACACGTGTGCGTGCATGCACGCACACACACAAATTTACAGAGTTCTTAAGATGGTGTTATTTAATGTTAAATAGAGTGGTCTCTTTTCTACCCATTTCTCTATCTCTAGAATACAGGCCCCTCTTCTTTATCAATACGGCTGTCGCGTTCATTATCTTCATTATCACAAGTCCCTCTCATTGGGCACTTGCAGTGTTCCAATCCTCATGTAATTTTCACAGCAAATGAATGAAATAACTATTACCAATTCCATTTTACAGATAAGAGAACATAGATTCAGAGAAATTAAGTGACTTGTCAAAAGGTCACATAGTTAGCATGTGGCCCAGCGTGCTAGTCCTCCAAAGCCCACACTCCCGTCTTCTATCCTCTCCCTCAACCTGCTCAGAGGACGAGAGAATGAAAAGGGAATCTTGCTTCTGGATAAGCACTCACTGCCCCAGAAACAAACTCCAAGGGCAAGGCCTTGTATATGTAACACTGATGTTCCAAGGGGACAGTGGGTGACAGCACATTTAAAATATAAATGGGGACACTGGGTGGCTCAGTCAGTTAGGCGTCTGACTTTGGCTCAGGTCATGATCTCATGGTCTGTGAGTTCGAGCCCCCTAGTGGGGCTCTGTGCTGACAGCCTGGTTGTGTGTCTCCCTCTCTCCCTGCCCCGCCCCTGCTCATACTCTTATCTCTCAAAAATGAATGTTAAAAAAAATTAAAAGTAAACATGAACCACCAAACAAGCAGATGCATATTTTACCCAAACAGGTATAGCCATTATCTATAGATAGGATGGTTATTGATCCCTGTGGATGTAAATGTCAAATTAATTATAACTTTGAAATAGAAGCATCTGTGGAATTTCAAAGACTTCTCTGAGCCAAGGGATCATTCAAGATTCCACGCCTTCAGTCCTTTCCCCTTGGCTTGGATTGTCCTTTCTCTTCATTTTTACTCCCCCTCCTTCCCAGTCTTGCCAAGGCAAACTCCTAGTCAGCCTCCACAACCCAATGAAAAAGGAACCTCTTTTGCAAAGCTTTCTCCAGTTCCCAAGACAGAGTTAGTACACTATGCTTTCTACTTCTTCAACGGTTTGTTCTTGCCTGTTATATACACTTTGTCTTTTGCAATTTATCTTTTTACTCATTTCTCTGTCCTCCTTGACTGTGAACTTTCCCAGGGCAGGGGCTGTGTCATTTCTGATGCCCAAGCCCCGACACGGGGTAAACACTCAAATGTTACTGGAACGGACACATGGGTAGCAAGATCCTTGAGACATCTTATAAGGACCCGATGAGAATGTAACCTTTGAGGAAACTATCCATGAAGGAGATCCCTTGGCTCTGGTAACTTGTTCTAGGAGCCACCATGCCTTGGGCTCCATCGTTCCCTGTGAGCACTGGCTATCATGGTATCGTGCCCAGTGTTTTACTGTTTGCATACGTGTGTGGTCCTCCTCAGAGATGCTCCTTACATGTCTGAGACATGCGTCAGCTACTATTTATGAAAACTCCATCTCACACTTGCCCTATTCCAAACGGGAAGAGGGAGTGCTGGGAGATAGCGGGCTGTGCACTGCCCGGGCTATTCAGATTACTCAGAACGTTACCGCTAAAGATGAAGTATTAGGTAGCTGTGGAATGTGTTCACTTTGTGAACCCATTCCCTATTGTCATTTCTTTATTTTTTTTCAATATAATACTTTGGATTATATAATACTTTTTTTCAATATAATACTTCTATTTTTTCAATATAATACTTTGGAAACAGGATTAAAATATTCGGAGAGGCACAAAGTTATTTTCTTTTGGGGACTACCTTCCAGGAGTTTAATTTAGGACATCCCACTGAGAAACCTGCATCAGGGTTTCAAATGAGAAGAAGAAGAAGAAGAAGAAGAAGAAGAAGAAGAAGAAGAAGAAGAAAGGGAAGGAGGAGGAGAAGGAGGAGGAGGAAGAAAAGCTGCCTTTGCCTAGTTCTGTTTTCGATGAAAGCCCTGCAAACCTCGCTTTCCAAGAACCATCCACAAAGTCAATCTTTTCGCACATGCCATTTACCTTTTTTCACGTCAGATCAGGTTGGGGGAAGGGAAAGCTGAAGACCCAGAAATGTGGGGAGGGTAAGGGGCCAGAGGTGGGGTGAGGGGCCAGCAGTGAGACCTGCTAATTACTGATCTCTTTTACTCTCCTGCTGTGCTTAACTGTCTGGACACGTTAAAGTGAAATTTTTCTGTGATTTTTCAAGTGACTAGTTCATGGCCCACTAGCATGGAGGGAAGCAGAAGAGATGAAATGCTTTCGTTTACATGCAACATTTACTAACTGTGTGGGTTTCCGACATTAAAGAGAGGACAGTGACCCAGGCCACCTTTTTCACACTCAAAAGAGCACTGAAAAAACAAGTCTTCATCGGCTTACCTCAGGCTTCCCTGGTCCTGAACACCCTCCCCCCGGGGTTGGAGCAGAAAGGGGAAAACAGAGGGGATTTTATGCTCCTTTCTCTTCAACTTTTCAGGCGGTATAAGCAGCATTTAGCAAATTCAGCCCCAAATGGCTCCAAATGCTCAGAGCTGCAGGGGCTCCTTCTTTGTTATCCTCCCTCTATTTACACAGGATTTATGCAGGCTCTCCACTGAAGAGACCTAAAGCACTTCCATTCTCACCGGCTCTCCCCCGCTTGTGGCCCCGGCGGCGGCTTCACCCAGGCCTGCCCCGGGGGATTTCTGTACCCTGGAGAAGGCCACAAACTGCTCCCTAACTGGGTGATCCGGAGCCGGCCGACCGGGTGGTGGGGGCAGCTGCGGTGCGGGGGCCTGTGAACAGGAGCTCACCTTCCAGCAGAGGACCGAAAACCCAGCCAAGGCTGTGCAAACGCGTGTCCAGAGACAAACAACATGCACTTTAAAATATGCATCTATACGATATAATGCAAAGTGGTGGGTGAAAAAAAAAATTCAGACTGCAGCTTGGATGAAAACCACTTCACCCACTGGTTGGAAAAATAAAGTGTAAAAACAGACAGATGGACACATATGTAAATGTGGCTGTGTTTTAGGCTTTAGCTGGCAACGTGAGTGTCGTAGTATAGTTTTGCACGCCTGTATTTTCCATATCATGTTGAATCCTGTTAACTGTTGAACAGAAACATCCTCATACTGGTCCTTGACCAAATCAGTCCCCTCAATTTACCCGTCAGGAGCCATAAAATGGCTTTGTTTATTGACTGGAACCCTCTAATCCTTGAGAGAGCATAAGTGAAAGAAAGCTTCCAATAGTCTTTGCCTATGCTTCACTTAAGTTGGTTCCCCTCGTTCGAAATATGTAACTTCACTTGAAATTTTTTGAAATGTTTCAAGAAAGGACATTTATTCTCCTAACTTTCCACAGAATTCTCTAAAGGATATTGACTGAACCCGGTAAGAAAGTATATTCCTTTGCCATTATAATTCAGCAGATTGCTTAATCTCTGCGGCAGAGCATACACGAATGTACTTTTTACTCAGTTACCGGACAAGCACATATAAAAATACAGAGTAGGTTCTGAAGTTATTCACAGTACATCGTAATAAAGCTCTTCTGGGCACTCTAATGATTCATTTTTAGTGATCTCTCCAATGCCCTTTCCCACAGTGAACACTCAGATTTTATTAAGGTGGAAAGCAGGGACAAATGTCCACTCGAGTCCCAGCTCTCAAATTTGAGTCTCCTTGCACTACACTACCTACAGCTAAAGCTTTTCTAATGTTCTGTTCACCTCCCTGGAGTGGTGTTTCAGCTAACAGAGTCCACAATCTTTCAGCCCTGAACACACAAGGCTGCCATCTTCAAGTCATCCTGGGAATGTGCCAGATACCATCATCTCCCTCCTGCCGTACAAAGAACCAGAAAGAGAGACCAAGAGAAGACCAAGCTGATCATGTTACCAAGAGCCCAGAATGCGCCTCTCAGAAGGTTAATCTTTGAACCAGTAAATGTTATAATTAGGAGCCTTGAAGTCGGGCTGAGGCTGGCCATTGAAAGAGAGACCCTAAAAGAGAAAGTATGAACGGAACACATTTCTTTCACCTAACGGTTGACACAAAGGTCATGATTTTTATGGGAAATGGCACAAAAATGAGTTGTTATGATATATGAGTCCCTTTCCCACATCTCCTACAAAAGAAAAAGGGTGTCTGGGGAGAGATGTCTTCCCAATTTCACTTAGCTATGTTTCAGTACAAATTGTGAAAATTATGCAAATAGCTATTTTGGCACCTTTGCTAGAGGAAAACATTATTAAATTATGCTCTAAGTATTTTGTCTGCGTTAGTAATTACTCTCATGTAACTGTAAATATAAATAGCTGTTATTCTGTTTAAATTTTTAATCATGCAAAATATTGTCACACAAAATGTCCTTCTGTTGCAGTCTAACTGGGATTTTCTTTTTTAAAATATCCATATTTAACTGAAGTGGACTATTTTTAGCATTGTAAAGTGTTTTCGTAAAGATAGCTGGCTAACATCTCCGAATCAACAGGTCTTTCAAGGAAAGATATGGCCTTTGTATTTGCGAGAAGAATTTCCTACGAAAGGCCTTTTATGTAAAACACACGTTCAACATTTTATACTAAAACTAGAATATAGTTAGTCTGCTTCCAAGGATGTATGGACCACATCAAGCCTGTATTTTCAGTACATGCTGCTAATATTCTCATCTTACCATTAACTGTAGGATTTTATCTCTAATGGTCTCTTTTAGCATACTTTAATATGAACTGAAATGTTAAATATCAACCAGTAATAAAATCTGGTAGGAGGAATAACAAAAAACATAATTTTATGTGGCAGAAGTGATTTCATTCAATTTTTAGGATCCGTACGCCAATATCTCATTTGCTGTCCAAAAGAAAAATAGGGACAATGCGTTTTTCTGATGTCAAACAGTTGATCAATTTGAATTCTTACTCTGCTATCTCTCTGTGAATTTCTATCAGCAGACACTATTTTCAAACAGCCGGACAACCAAAACAAAAAGACTGATTATTTCCCACTTTCGTGATTATTATAAAATAAAAACAATAGAATATTTTAATAAAAGTGCAACTTTGCAACTGATACTGTTAATGCAAAAATAAATTCTTTACCTTAAGAGAAAAGAGAGCCATCTAGGTAATAATAGCAGTAATAATAATAATGCTCGCTGAGACAACTAGATTCAGATACCTATCAACACTCCCTCTGGGATATTTTTAGGAAGCTAGTCATAGCTACGTATAGAAAAAAGAAAAAGAGTACCTATGAAGTTGATAGCTGGCGTTAGGTGAATACTTTTCAAATCATCAACACATCAGAATTGGAGAATATTTGTTAATTATTTTAAAATTGCATTTTTATTTTTCAGAGAATATTTTCACACATCTTTGGATTTTTGCTTAAGAAGTTTATAAACTAAATTACTAACATTTAAAAAGTAGCTCCTGTCCATTTAGGCATTCCACTTATTTTGATTTGATGGTTTTAAATAAATCTATTACTATGATTTGAGAACAAGCAGATATGTTTTTGTAATGTAGTGCAGGGATCTACCACATATATGTAATAGCCCTAAGGGAAATAAATAATATGCCTGCTTGATAAAAATAATCTAAAATAGTATGAATTGATTATTTTTCATATAGCCTATGTACCAAAGAGCTACAGACACAGGGTCCTTTAAAAGTGTACTAAAATAAAATAAAATATCTTTTTGAAGTAGGCTCCACACCCAACGTGGGGCTTGAACTCATGACTCTGAGATTAAAAGTCACGTGCTCTACCAACTGAGCCAGCCATGCGCCCCTAAAAGTATACTTTGAATGGAGAATGACTGCTACCGGGTATGGGGTTTCTTCAAGGGTGATAAAAATGTTCTAAAATTGGTCATGGTGATATTTGCACAGCTCTATGAATGTAAATTATATAGTATGTGAATTATATCTCAATAAAGGTCTTTTTTTTTTTTTTTTTGGAGTTTATTTATTTTTGAGACAGAGAGAGACAGAGCATGAAGGGGGGAGGGGCAGAGAGAGAAGGAGACACAGAATCGGAAGCAGGCTCCAGGCTCTGAGCCATCAGCCCAGAGCCTGACGCGGGGCTCAAACTCACGGACCACGAGATCGCGACCTGAGCTGAATCGGACACTTAACCGACTGCACCACCCAGGCACCCCAATAAAGGTCTTTTTTAAAAAGAACACATTTTTACCCCCTTATACAAAAAAAGCATGCTGCAAAAGATATAAAATCCTCGCAGCAGAGTTTTGAAGGTGTCATATATGTTTCTGAATTTAAAACAATGTGATTTTAAGGCTACTTACTGATGTCTTCTCAGCACCTTGCACGTGGACAAATGTATGTACTCAAAGACACTCGGGGTGAATTTTATACTGTTTATGTTTCAAAGATATCCTTTAATGGAAAGTCAATTGATCTTGTTTTGTAATTTAAAAAAAATTAAGTTTTATGTATTTTGAGAGAGAGGGAGGGAGGGAGGGAGGAAGACAGGGAGGGAGAGAGAAAGAGAGTGCACATGCACAAGCAGGAGGGGGGCAGAGAGACAATCCCAAGCAGACTCCACACTGTGCGCACAAAGCCTGATGTGGGGCTCGATCCCACGAACCCTGAGATCATCTCATGAGCTGAAATCAAGAGTCAGACGCTTAACTGATTGAGCCACCTAGGTGCCCTAGAAAGTAGATTGATATTTATACTGAAACTAACCCTCTATACTGAAATTAACTACTCTCAATCCATTGCATTATAGCACAACCCTAGCTCAAATTATTTACCTCTTTCAAAGCTTACTTTAACTACCAGCATAACTCCAGATGACTTACGCACATATACACCATTCCTACATTTCTTTCACATTTGTTCTACATAAACTTCTTCAAGTCAGGAAACCACATTTTTTAGTTTTTTCATATTATTCTTAGAATTTGGGAGTATGGTACGTGTCTAACCTTTTATTGAATGAATGGATGGATGCCTTTCCAATCCCTTGGAATATGCTATATTCTTTGTAAGTTTGTATCTAAAACTTGGAAATAGAAACTACGTAGCATACTGGTCTCTAAGAGTTGAAAACTGCCCATAGAGTTGACGTTTCATAAATTTCTTCTCTTTTTTAAAAAAATCTTTTTAATTTCCTTTTTTTGTTGTTTTTAATTAATCTCTACACCCAACATGGGGCTCGAACTCATGACCCTGAGTTCAAGAGTCACATGCTCTACTGACTGAGCCGGCCAGGTGCCCTAATGTTTTATAAATTTCAAAGGCACTAACTTGTAAGAAATGCTGTCTGGAAGAAGGAACTTTACTAAAATAGACAATTAACATCAGAGGTAACCCACATTTGGAAAAGTAACGCACACACCTGGTTCACCTTTCCTTTTCTGAATTTCTGACTTTGTTCTATTTCCTTGGGCAGCTGTACTATTTTGTGTGTACATTAGATGCTCATATCCGACATATTCCTCATCCCTCTACTCTGTCCCTCTTCCCCTCCCTGTATAACCACAGAGACACATGTCCTTGGGGAAAAGTGGTGACGTGATCAAAGAAGCATGAGTTGGGGAGTAACAACAAAGATTTTGTATTGAATTTTCAAATCTATTTCTTACAGGTTGAATGTGATCTTGGTCAAGACATTAACCTTCTGAACCTCAGTTTTCCTCATCAACGAAATGGGAAGAATTACACATACTCAATAGGTTAATTGTGAAAATTAAATAATAAGTAATAGTTATTTATTAACTCTCTACCTCGTACCACATGCTTTACTCTTACCGACCAGCTTAGAAACTTTATACATGACATCTAGCCTCACACAGTACCTCATATGTTCAAGGAGCATCAACAAGTGTTAGTTATTTCTTAAAGTGAACTAGTATGAAAGGACAAACAAAATGTGGTATATCCATAAACTGAAATACTACTCAGCAATAAAAAAGAACAAACGACTGATACACACAACCTGTTACATCACATTACGAGTCATTAAGCCAAATGGAGGGAGCCAAACAAGAAACCACATGCTGTTTAATTCCAAATGTACTAGGTTCTAGAAAATGCTAACTAATACAACAAAAGCAGATCAGGGGTGGCCTGAGGACAGGTACAGAGGGAGGGATGGATGAAAAAGGAGTACAGGTAAACTTTCAGGTGGTGATGGAAATGTATAGTATCTTGATTATAATAAGTGCTAGTCTCATGAATGCATACAACTGTCAAGACTTGAAATTGTATACTTTAAATGAGTGAAGTTTTTATATGAAAATTATACCTCAATAAAGTTGACAAAAATAATGTGAGGCAGATTATAGTTAAATCGCCATAAACCTGTTATTTGGCAGAGAACGGATTTTAGTGGAAAGCACAGCATGCAATATAGAGAGATGGGAGTGAAGATCCTCCCTGTTACTGCAATAAGATGCTGAATGGATGAAATGATTTAGGGCAGCACTTGAAAGATGCTGTTGAGAGAAGCTCAACGTGATATTTATAAACCTATAGATTTATACTATTTTTGTAAAACTTCATGAAGATGTAAAGCAGATGGTCAAAATGCACTTTGTAGATTTTATTCAAAAATATTTTTCTCCAGGGGCACCTGGGTGGTTTAGTCAGTTAAGCATATGACTCCTGATTTTGGCTCAAGTCATGATCTCATGGTTTGTGGGCTCGAGTCCCATGTCGGGCTCTGTGCTGGCAGCAAGGAGCCTGCTTGGGATTCTCTCTCCCTCTCTCTGCCCCTCCTGCATGTGCATGCGCACCCTATCTCAATATAAATAAACTTTAAAAAAATATATATTTATCCATTGGCCAAATCTCTTTATGGGAAATACTGTCAAAAAACTATTCAAGTTTCAAAAAAAAGAAGTACCAATGATAATCCAAAAGGTAATAGAAATAATTATTATTAAGCTACTTTTAAAAACTCTTTTGGGGAATACAGTATTAACCCATTCCTCCTCATTTCAAGAAGGTCTCACACTGGAGATCTTAGTCAATCTCAGAGGAAAATGACACCACTCATGAGAGACTCTGAGCACCCTTACAATTAAAAGTGAATGGGAAATACAGAATTAATATTAACCCTTGCCAGACAGCTCCATACCTTGAGATAATCCCTGAACCCCTCATACAAATGGAGAAAGGAAGTAACATTTGGAGAACACCTAGTACGTGCCAGGTACAATAAGTATCACCACATCCATACGACAGTTCAGAGTTCAGTATTTTAATTATTATTTTCTGAAAGTGATGCCAGACAGGATAAGAAACTTGCCTAAAGTCACATGTTTAGTCAGTAACAGAACTGGATCTTCAGCTAAAGTCTATGGGCTATACTTTTTCTTTTTTTAAAATCTATTTATTTATCTTGAGAGAAAGCGTGCATTTGGAAATGTGGGTGCACAGGCAGGGAAGGGGCAGAGAGAGAGAGAGAGAGAGAGAGAGAGAGAGAGAGAGAGAGAGAGAAGCCCAAGCAGGCTCCAGGCTGTCAGTGTGGAACCCGACCTGGGGCTCAATCCCACGAACCATGAGATCACAACCTGAGCTGAAATCAACAGTCATACATTTAACTGAATGAACCCCCCCCCCCGGGCGCCCCAATGAACTATACTTTCATAGTTTCTTTTCCCATATGGAATGGAATTCATATTTTTACAAAGTAGAATGTCGGGGGGGGGGGGGGGACAGTGTCTTATGGCTTTGCCCCTGGGTAAGTGGTGCTTACTAATGCCTGACCACGGCCAAGTGACTCATGTGAATTTTGAGATAAGTGGTATTTGGTTCATATCAGATAACCAAAAAGAGTTAGTTTCATTACATTCTTACTTTTTCCTTCCTTCTTTCATTTCTTTTTAATGACTCATTCACATGAAAATAAAATATGAAAGTACAGTCACCTCTGGCTGAAAAACACGTTTGCTTAAGCAAAGTAATTTCTCCCTCAGCCTTCCAGAACTCATACTTCAAAATGGCACAAAAGCCAAAGGCCACATTTGCCACCACAGGGGAAATACTACCACACCTGATTGGCGTCATCTAATCCCAGCAAGGCAAGGAGCTGTAAACCACACAACTGTTAGTTTACCATTGTACCCGCAACCCCCCATGCTCTGTCATAAAGACAGACCACTCAACTGGAGGGGCACCCGTGTGAACTTTATTATTTTCACTGGTAAAGATCATTGTTTAAGAGGAAGAGTGGCTCAACCGTTTCCCAGGAAGAAAAGGCAAGGGTCTGCCCTCTCACTAGGTTTATGCATATACCTGTGCAAGCCAGCCTATGAGAGAACTGGCCTCTTTGCTCTCAGACCAGATCTCAGAGCCACCAATCAAAGAGCAGTCCCACCTTAATATGCTGATGCAGCGGATTTCCGGATCTTGATCACACTAGGCTAGGGAGTCATTCTTCTCCGTGATAAAGGCGGTGAACGCACTCTTGAGAAGATAACAAATTAAAAACCAGCTGACTCGACACCTTTTGAGTGAGGAATTCACTGCTGACCCAGTACAACACAATTTCTATCAGCAGTCAGTAATCACTGAAGAGGCGACCGACTTCATTTCATAATTGTAAAACTATTCCTAACAGAGGGTCTGAGCATCGCTAAATGTCCGACTTACATCACGCAGATCTACAAAAATTGGTAAGGACTTCCTCAACTATCTCTACCCTGAGTGTTACTTTATATTAAAATTTGAAGATTCTAAAGCAAATGAGAAATTCTCAAAAGTAGTGTATTATTTAAATGACCAGAAATAGGAAAAGAACTATATAACTTATAGGATTGTTCTATTTTGAAAATATATCTTATATCCATAGAACTCCCACTAAAAAGTAGTTTTTCTATAGTTAGTGTAATATTCTGGTAGAAAGTAAAGCTGACACCCTCTATACATCATCCACAAATACTAAAAAAAATACCTACTAGTAGCTGTGAGACTTGTGTCCTAAAATTAGAAATGTGTGATCTTCGATAAAAATATCTTGTATTTACATTAGGGTTTTTCAGCTTTCAAATTACTTTTTCTAACTTTTGATCACCGTAACAAAATATAAAGGGTATATATACTATTATTCCCATTTAACAGATAAACCAAGTATGGTTAATAACATTTTGCTAATTCCTTGCTTTACCTAAAGTACTTTGCATTACTTAAGGCCTAGGAATATTCGGTTGAACCACCTGAAATTGCTAATATTTACCATTTTTAACCTACCAAAATGGCAATTTCATAAAGCAATATTCCCAATTTTACTGTCAATCCTAACTTGGTTCTTTTGTTTTTTCTAGTTTTCAATTTGTTTTCAGCAATATGCCTCACTTGTACAAATCCCTCCAATTATTTTTGTCTTTTCATATCAAATAGATAAAAAGGCAAAGTGGAAATAAATACTAACAATGGAAGCCCTAACATATGAGAAGCCAGTAAAGTTATACCTTAAAACGTACCAACAATTAGGATATGGGAGACTGCTGTGTTTTTAAATAGGGACCTGGCCAAAAAGCCCGTTTGTACTGTTCAGAAAAAGGAACTTGTCCTTTTTCTGAGGACAAGAGTACTTGTCCACTCTCATTTCAAACTTCAACAATAGTTGTTAGCATTGAGAAATGATTAAACTATATTTTATGTAGAGACGGTGAAGAAATGTTCACTGTCTTTCCTATAATATCAACTGCAACGTTAATAAAATACAACGTGTCGTGAGCACTTACTCTCTTTCCGACAATCTGCGAAGCACTTTCCATGAATTACCTCACTGAATTCTCAGCATCCTATCCGGGTTGATTTTCCTTTTCCGGATAAAGAAACCGAGGCTTAGACAGGCTGCACGATTTGCCCAAGGTCACGTGAGTGATAAGTGGAAGAGCCGGAGTTCACACCCACGCCCTTCACACGCAACAAGAGGCTGCTTCCCCTGACAGCTATCCCTGGGACTTCCGAGCCCACCTACCCAGAATCTCCTGTCCTCATAAAGCTTCTCCACATTCCTATGCCCTATTGAATCATTCAGTTAGCTAAAATGTTTGTGGTCTATCAAGCTAAGATCGTGGGAAATTAACTTTTTACCGTGGCCGGGAGCGCAACGCCGTCAGGCACTAGGGCCATCCTATCGCCTGGTATTCCCAACGCAGATAGAGCAGCGCCCGCCTCAGCACAGGCACTGAATTAGTGTTTGTTCAAAGGATGACAGGGGGCACCTGCGTGGCTCCAGCGGTTAACCATCCGCCTTGATTTCGGCTCAGGTCACGACCTCTCGGGTTCTCGAGTTAAAGCTCAGCATCTAGGGCGGAGCCTGCTGGGATTCGGTCTCCCTCTCCTTCTGCCCCTCCCTCGCTCTCGCTCACTCTTTCAAAATACACTAATAAACTCTTAAAAAAAAAACTGAAAGAAAAAAACAAAAAAGGATGACACATAATAATTCTTCCCTGTGTTTTTTGTTTTTTCATTCCGGAAGACTTACCGTGGCTTGTCTTCCTTGTGAAAAAGTGGAGAGCTCTTGAACAATCCCGATCTAGACATTACTTGACTTTGGAAACCTTTCACCAGCAGCACTGCCACTAACCACCTTCAACTTTGGGCAAATGCTAAAATTGATTCATCTCGCTGACAAAAATGTGATAAAAGAACCCCGACCACAGAGGTGGAGAAACCACTCCTTCCCCTGGAACAAATGCTGCTTTCTGATGCCCGTGATTGCTTTTCTTCTCTCGCCAAGGTTCAGTAAGTACTGAGAGCTCAGGCCCAGTGAGTTTGGGTCAGGTTTGTAATGCAACAACTCCGCCCCTTGTGTTTCTAGGACTCACTAACGCCTGCTAGCTCTACAAAAAAACAAATAATAATAACAATAGTAATAATAATAATTAATAATCATAAAGTATTTGGCCCAACCAGTAATTTAGGTGCTGCAGGAGTCATAAAAACACTATTATCTCCCGTAGTGATTTGCTAGCCTTTCCATACTCCAACCAGCACATTGGGACTTCTAAATTACATACCATAATTGACATAAAATATCTGTCCCATCAGTGAATATCTTTATTAGCATCAAAATCACTCACAACTAGTGTTCCTCAGTGTTATTAAACATAACTTGTTCTAGGTGTTGCTTTACTAATTAGTCAGGATGAGCCTGAGGAAGAAAATCTGGGTCATGTTAAATTAATTGGAATGAGCATGAAAATTAGCAGAGCAAACTGCATCAATTTTCTATAGAGAGTCTTTCTTCATGTTGAGAATAAAAATGGATATTATGAGGCATTAACCAAACTGCCTTCTGTGACTGCCAAGAGGTGTGTTACAGTAGCCCAAAATATCATGCTCGCAGATTTTCAGAAGTTAATGAGACATTTCCAGGAATGGTAAATACATGGTGTTAAAATGGGTGTGCCTCTGATGGGAAAATGCCAAGTCATTTCATGTTTATTCAGGCATAACAAGCTCTTCAAAATGAGCATAATTTAAGAGGTGAATAGTGCAAAGAGGGCTAACATTCAACTAATTTTCCTTCAGAAAGAAAAGATTAAATTGAACAAAAAAAAATGAATTAAGAGGTTTACAAATCAACAAGTCAGCCGCCAGGACGGCAGCCTCTGCTCAGCACAGGCGCGGCCGCCCCCGCCGCCACGAAGTTTTCGAGAAATGTCCCGAAGGCAAGGAACAAAGCGAGCAGAACTGATTACTGCCCCGCTCACCGCCTCGCCGTCTCAACTCTGTTTGGCTTCCTAATGAGCTCACTAAAAACCTAATTCATCTCCCATAACCCTCCTCAGCCCTCCTTGAAATCCACCATTATGGAAATTATAGATGAAACATTTCCAGGCTGGGTTCAAACCAGCGTGTCTTCAACAGGCGGGGCCCTGACCCCCACCTGGAACACAATGGAGCGGGTTCGGGCTCCGAACCGCTCCTGCCCTCCTGCCACAGCTCTGGAGAATCAGGAGGCCGGGCAAGGTTAAGGCTCTTTCTCAGGGTGACAATGATTTCCGCCTTCACGCGCTCCCTCCCGTGAATGTGGGAATTTCGTGGGTTCCACAGTACATAAAATACAAATTGTAATGCAGGAGAGGAGAAATGAGTTGTACTCATGACAAATAGCTGAAATAGGTTAATGTGAATTCCCAGCCTGTTCATGAGGAAACTCCCCGGGTTCCTCATTACATAGACTCAAATCCTCACGGCACCTAGCCTGTAACTGGAAGATTACTGAATTGATGGATCCTTAGTTTAAAATGCAGCTGTTTTATTCTGCTTTAGTAATTAATTCTTTTTCCAATACTCTATTGATTAAGCGTAGACCCTGATAAAGTTCAAACTGAGGAGAATCTCTCGTGGCGTCCTTAGTTGCTCAGGAGAGTCAATGAAAACTTCCTACAATTCCACCTGCCTCCTCAGAGTGCTGATCCAATGAACAGAACAGTTTTTTTCTCATAAATTAGTCAGGCCATGTGGAGCTCTATTAGCTGATCGCTGCTTTTGTCTCTCTACTTGCTGACTTGCTTTTCAGTTTTGCTGGCCTTTGTGCTGTCACACACAAAGTCGGAGTGCAGCTGCTATTCTGAACCCAAACCAAGGTAAAGAACAATTCATACAAACTACATTTTTTTCCCCCATTTTCTACAGCTGCAACTCCCTGAGCTGTACAGGGCTCAATGGGGCCTCCTGGGACCCAACTAGCTGAGAAATCAGTGCTAAAGCATGCAGACATATTGTGGAGCTGGGGGGAAAAAAATAAAATAAAGTAACCTATTTTCTTCAAGGCTTTTGCCAGGCATTTTTGTGCCCCCTCCCCCTCATTCCACCATAGAATTTGTGCTACCCTGTTTCCAGCCACGCTAAGCTCCCTATTTCGTTCTCATAGAGGACATCAAGGAACGTCAGAAGACAGGGCAAAGAGAGTAATCAAGAGGCCAAGGTCTATATGCTGTGCCGGTCAGGTGGCATGAGGGAGTTTGGGAACGCCTATTAACCAAACGGGCGTGGAGTGTAACCATATATAAATGGCCATTATAAACACAATGGTATTTAGTAATAAGAGGAATCGCCAACATGGTGCTCCTTTTCAAAGGGTCACATGTACTGGGATCAATGTTGGTGAGTAGAACAAGCGTGATAACAGAAAGTTTCTCAGATTACAGCCCCGCACAATGGATTTTTGTTTCTACGAAGATCGCTGCTACTGAGAATGCTTTTAGAGCAATGGACTCATTCTCTACCTGCCCCGCACCCCCTGCATCCCCACACACTCATCTAGGCCCCCACACCAACGTGCATAGGCTTCATTCCCTGCGTGAAAGCAGGTCAAAGACATATGTTCCAGCCATGGGCTGGTGGAAAGAACACAGGTGATTTCTCGACACACTTGCAATATACATTTATAGGGGAACTCCTGTCATTTGCTGCTTTTAACTCTACTTCAGATGGTGTAATAGTAAAGGTCTGGACCAATTTCAGGAGAATCCTTCAAGTTTTTATCATCTAATAGCAAACTCAAAACTAAAACTAAGCTAGGATCCTTCCTGGGAGCTTAGTGGCTGGGACTGTTTTCCATGTTCTCTCGGGGCCTGAGCTGAGAGTACATTCCCCACCTTCACAGCATTCCTTCCTAGGTCAAAAGGTCATCTCTCACAGACGTCTCCAGCAGACACTCGGTTGTCAAAAGGTTGCATCATGTGATCTGGGCAGTCACTGCTAACAAAGCTCTTTCCTCATTGGGAAACAAACTTTGCACGTCTAAATAATTTCCAAGTTAAAAACGTGCTTTCCTCCCTCCACCCCTGTTCTTCTCTTCAGTTTCAAAACAATGAGGGCAGCAATGGGCACCAAATTCATCCAGCAAAGGGTTCACAGATCATTTGGGTCAAAATTCCACCACTTTTACTGGCCCATATTATGAGGAAAGATAACTGCCAGGGGTGATGTTGATTTCCTGCATTTAAGAGCAAACAGAGATGTTCCTTTTCCAGGGGATTTCTTTCGAAAGGAAAATACCATTTTTAAAGCAAACACATGTATTTTGAGTGAATAAGAAATAACGCATAGAGAAATCAATCTAGAAAAACGTCAGAATCCTTTGTAAATTTATATTAAAATGTAAGATGTCTTTTTTCATTAATGTACATTCAGTTACATTCAAATGACCAACAGTGTACATAGTGTATGACAAGGTACAAAAACAAAACGTGGGGGTGAGAACTATGCTTTTTTGTTCAACCTTCAGAACTCACGCAAGCCTGAAGTTTGCCATCAACATTATAAATAAAAGGTCTCAGTTACTGGGGAAGCAGGCTTTGCTTTTTTTTTTTTTCCCTAAATTTCTTGCTGCCTAGATGAATAATATAACGATTTTCTCATTGTCACTGATTGTTACTTAGAGCAGCTTGAAGCTCTCACATGCAATCCAAAATGAGTCATTTATTTCTAGAAGGGAGTCAAACAAGTCTATCAACATTGCTTCTATTTATAAATTACATATTTAAGAGTAAAATAAAGTCATGGCTGAAATGTTACATATGGGAAATAAAGAATTAGAGATACTTTCAAATTATTTGGCCTAGTCCTAAGCAATAAAATCGAAAGACACTGATAAATTTTTATAAGAACTAAAGAATTGGGGGGCCTGGGTGGCACGGTTGGTTAAATGTCCCATTTCAGCTCAGGTCATGATCTCACAGTTCGTGGGTTCGAACCCCGCGTCAGGCTCTGTGCTGACAGCTCGGAGCCTGGAGCCTGCTTCGGATTCTGTGTCTCCCTCTCTCTCTGCCCCTCCCCCCACTTGCACTCTGTCTCTGTCTCAAAAATGAAAAAACATTTAAAAAAAAAAACTAAAGTAATCTGTGCACAAAAAGCTTAACTACCCTCAGAAGTGGGATCCAAGTCCTCACATGTCTTTAGGATACTAAAGTTGGCAGATATACAGTATTTTCCTAAATGTACCATCTCTCCTTTGTTGTTTTTAATTATCAAACTTTCCAAAAGTACATTTTTCAAAACTCCTAGTTGGGGCCTTTACATGTCCCCTTTCAGCTGCCTTGGGATAAACGGGAACTGACAAAAATGCATATTCTTGAGAATGTGTGTACTTTTACTTGGTATAATCTACTAACTTTAAAGACCCGAGTTTTATAAGCTTTCCTTAGGGTAGGTATTTCAGTGTTCTAAAAACAGTGTTATGGGCTGTTAAATTAAGCACATGCTCTACATTGACATTTTAGTTCCTGGAAGTTACTGTGTGCCAAAGTTGCCAGTTTAGTATCTGTAACCCTGGAACACGTGCTTTATGCCTTTTTCTTGGGGTGTTTGGAAGGTAACTGAAAATACATCAAACAATTATGACACAGACTTGAACACGAAAAAAATAGATCATGCTGGAGAGGAAACTGGCATCTGAACTTTTTATAGAAGTTTGGGTGGGATCCAATGAAACAAGGTGAATAAAACGAACGTGTTTATGATCTTGTAATGACTTATAAGCTTATCACCATTTCTGGGACTGTATCTGATACTTAGCATTTGACATCAGCTAGAGAATGCAAGGATTCCATACAATTCTAATAACTGCAGTGAATGGCCCTAAAAATAGAAACTTTGGGGCCAGAATCATGTTGTTTTTTTTTTAATGTTTATTCATTTTTGAGAGAGACAGCGAGAGAGCACACAAGACGGGTAGGAACAGAGAGAAAGGGAGAGAAAAAGAATCTCAAGCAGGCTCCACAGCTGTCAGCGCAGGGCCTGCTGCAGGGCTGGAACCCATGAACCGTGAGATCATGACCTGAGGTGAAAGCCAGATTTGGACGCTTAACCGACTGAGCCACCCAGGCACCCCTCAGAATCATGTTTTATCTGCTGAAGTAATCTGGGAAGAAAATAGGTGCCTAATAATGAGTGGCATGAATTTAATTATCATCTGTTTTGAGAGTACCACACAGTTTGCAGTCCTATCAATCGAGAAAGGAAATTAACCAAAGAGTTAAGAATTACCTCCAGAGAATATATGATGCAGTTAATTATTTATTTAAGTTTATTTATTTTTTTTGAGAGAGACAGAGGGAGTGCAAGTTGCAGGGGGACAGAAAGAGAGAGAGGGAGAGAAAGAGCATCCCAAGCAATCTCTGTGGTTAGTGTGCAGAGCCCAGCAGGGCTCGAACTCACGAAACCGTGAGATCAAGAGCTGAGCAGAAATCACGAGTCAGCCGCTTAACTGACTGAGACACCCAGGCACCCCCACAGTTAAAAATTGTAAATAGGCATGGTTAGACTTGTGCACAGACATGCAGCTGACCCTTTCTGGGGGTGTGACTATCCACACCTGCACTTTTCACTCCTGTTACGACTTTACCTGAACGTGGACTTCAGCTTCAGGCACTCCATCACTAAAGCCAAAACAGACCTTCCCACTGGGTGTACACAAATATTTTTCTAAGTGTAACACTGAGCAAGGAATCCAACAGTTGGGAGATGGGGGCCGAAGAGACTGGGGTGCCTCATTAAAAGAAGCTATGTTATAGAATCACAATATATCAAGACGTCCTAGGAGAAGGTCACATGAGCCCACGGTGGAAGTGTTCAAGGGCAGAGATGGCTAATTTACATCTAGCCCAGGAAGTAGACTAGAATCTACAATCCATAAAATTCCACATCAAATGATGACTGCACCTGCATCTGTGAAACATCTTTACACACAGGTCTTCAGGTAAAACTACCCAACTACTACATATTAGAGTTCTTAATTTCAAAAGTATCCACACTCAAAATAACATGAAGATTTTTCAGAAGTAGCTGGTCACCACAACTACCTTGTCAAATCACTCATCAGAGACTCATTTCAATATATGCAATTAACATTTTTAAAAATCCCAAAGTAACCAAATCATTTCTCTGAAAGAAACGATACAAGGAGGCAGCAACTCTGGGCCTTTTGGGAGATGGCTGGAGAAACTAAGATTTATAGTCACCAAACCAGTTTTTCTGAAACCCTTTTCAAAAGTGTAGCATTTCCTCTTAACTTTTGAAACCTGGATCTCTCACTATAAATAAAATAGCAGCCATAAAACATCTTAAAAGAGCTTTGAAAAAATTTTAAAACCGCTTAAAAGAAGCAGGCAGGATATAAAAGGAATCAATACAATTTTGTATATTCAAAATAAGGCATTTTATTTCTCCAAGTGAACTGCTTAAGATCATAAAGGAAATTACAGCTGAGACTAGAACTTGTGGCCCCTGACACTCAGTGTCAGCAACCTGCTCAGAAGCCTACGAAAAAAGGTTTTCACTCTGCCTCAACAGTAACAAGTTAAAATAAAAGTCACAAAGAATTTCCACAGACCCATATGCCCCAGGTAAGTCAGTGTGACCTATGACTCAGAACTGTGTGATCTCCAGCACACTTTGCATGTGGCCTTGACCTGACAGTGTGGTCTTCCCTCCCACTGACACCCTTGGGATAATTCTGATGCCCACCCTACATAAGAATGTCAGGGACCTGGGCTACTGAGTGGCTCAGTTGGTTAAGTGACCAACTCTTGGTATTGGCTCAGGTCCTGATCTCACAGTTCATGAGTTCAAGCCCCACATCAGGCTCTGTGCTAAGAGCACAGAGCCTGCTTAGGATTCTCTCTCTCCCTCTCTTTCTGCCCCTTTCCCCCTCTCTAACAAAATAAATAAATAAACTTAAAAAAAAAAAAAAAAAAAAAGAATGGCAGGGACCTAAGTATCATTACAATGTGATATATCCTAACCTCTAATTTATCTTCTTAGAGAAGAAGTAGGATTGCTAAAGTAGGCCAGGAAAATTATTGGAGAATGTGTCCTTTCTTCAATGTCAAAAGTTGTAATAATGAGCAGCAGAAATCAACAAAGAGCTTTAGTTATAAAAATATAAGACCACAGAAGGGAAGGTAGACACCAAGGATGGGGTCAAAGAATCAGAAAGGGACACTTTTCACATGAAAGACTGAAACCTGCAACTTTAAGCTCTTCTTACTTTATGATCTTGTCTTATGATTATGAAGACTTAATGGGTCAGTATTTAAAATCAAAATAAATACCCATGTTCTGGGGGTGCCTGGGTGGGTCAGCAGGTTAAGCATCGAACCCTTGGTTTTGGTTCAGGTCATGATCTCATGGTTCAGGGGAGCGAGCCCCACATCAGGCTCCATGCTGGCAGTTCGGAGCCTGTTTAGGATTCTCTCTCTCTCCCTCTCTCTCTGCCCCTCTCCCACTTGCACTGCCTCTCTCTCAAAATAAATAAATAAAATTTAAAAAATATATACATGGGGGCACCTGGGTGGCTCAGTTGGTTAAGCTTCCGACTTTGGCTAAGGTCATGATCTCATGGTTTGTGGGTTCAAGCCCCAGGTTGGGCTCTGTGCTGACAGCTCAGAACCTGGAGCCTAACTTGTTGGGATGAGCACTGGGTGTATTATGGAAACCAATCTGTCAATAAATTATATTAAAAAAAAAAAAGAACCTGGAGCCTACTTCAGATTCTAGATCTCCCTCTCTCTGCCCCTCCCCCACTCATGCTCTGTCTCTCTCTGCCTCTCAAAAATAAATAAAAAACGTCAAGAAAATTGAAAAAAAAATTTAAAAAATACCCATGTTCTGTAATTACCTGGAAGAAATTCCAATCAGATCCTTCACAAATTCCAAGTTTATCCTGGTAAAAACAACTATATGGTATGAAAGCTACCTATAAGGGCCCTTGAAGAAATCACGCAAACATATCTTCTTCCATTTAATTCTTTCATGCACCATACTGATTTTCTACTAAACGTTAGGTTTTTAATATAACTGATCTAATCGTGTTTATTGAAATATATGAGAAATTTGGGAACCAGTGATTTTTGCGCCTTCACCATCACCCTAGTCATTAAGATAATGCCTTAGAAAACTTTGATCACTAGACTCTTGAAATAATATCAGAAAAGGTGTGTAGGGTTGTGTGTGGCCTTCAGGAAATGCGGTAAGATGCCAATTCTGTATAATATCAATAGTTTTCCAAGATTATACATGGCATTAGAAATCTGCCACCAAATCAAAATTTAGAGGGTAGATTTCTAGAAATGAGCCTTATCTCCAATACTATTCTCCAATACTATTATGCCCTATATACACAAAACAACTTCAGGGAAATGTCTGGGTATATGACAGAAAATATCAAAACGCACCTGAAATTTTCAGAATGGTATAAAACACCTCCGGCCCTAATTTCTGGGCTGATGACAGGTATCTGATACAACTGATACCTCTTTTTATAGACAGGGTGTGGCCAAGTGATTAAGTACCTGGTTTTGGGGTCAGAGAGACTGGAGTTAGAATCTTGGCCTGCATACTTTCTAGATATTCAAAGAAAGGAGAGTTACTTAGTTTCTCTAAACCTGAACTGAAAAGCCTACACAAGGTAATGAGTATTAAATTATACTAAATACCCATAGCACAGTATCTGGCATAAAGTAGTTGTCAAACACTAGCTGTGATAATGATGATGATCCTGTTACTGCTGCCACATTTGGATATATGTATCATAGGTACTTTGCCTTGATCTAGTTGTTTTTGTTTTTTTGTTTTTTGTTTTTGTCCAAAAATAGTAATACTCAAATAGAAGAACTGAGTCTCAGGCTATAATAAAGATTTAGCATTACTAAACAAAGCTGGCATCTGGAAAGATAATGATCAGATCCCAGACAGCCCTCTTTAAAATCCCTAACCAAGAAATTAGCTTATGCATCACACTGGGTTTTCCCTTCCCTAATAACATATGCCACATTATAAAGAGGCCACAAAAAATGAACTACTGTAAAGAGAAGAAACATCTTCAGCCAATGAGGGTTGAGTTGCAAGAGTAGAGTTAAAACTCTTGCTTGACTCAAAGAGTTCTTTTTTAAAAAATCTTTATTTCTTTTTGAGAGAGAGTATGAGCGGCAGAGAGAGATGGGGACAGAGAGCCCCATGTGGGGCTCGAACTCACAAACCAGGAGACCACGAGATCATGACCTGATCTGAAGTTGGATGCTTAACCAACTGAGCCACCCAGGTACCCCTTGACTCAGAGAGTTCTTAGACTAGAACCGGTCAAGGTATGAAACAAAACAATCTGTTGCTATCCAATATAGGAAAAACTTGATCAAAGGGACTCCAGGGTGAGTTAGTGATTTCTGAAGAGAGTATTTAGTTTATAAAAAAGCAAAAAGTAAAGATATTAAGGCCCAGTGAGGCCTTGTTATGGCATCTCAACCAAAATAAAATATTTTTTCTAAACTTAAGAAATCAAAAGAGAAAAAAAAATGCTTCATCTGTATCTCCATATAGTGTATCAAAATAAATTGAAAAGTAGGAAATTAAGATGACTATGTATACAGCCACTTATTCTCAGTGCTGCAAACAAAAACTGCCACTATAGAGGTATTATATTTAGCAGAAAATGCAGATAAGAAGTCTCTGTGTAATTATGTGAAAATAGTGCAGAAATTTCTAATAGTGTAAATATCCACAATAGCAACCAAATAAAGATTTCTATCATGTATAAAAGTTTAGAGGAAAAGAGACATTATGAGTCCTATTGGGGATCCTTATACTAACTGACACAATAAAATACATTTACAAAGGCAAGGTGAATTGAGAAATCAAAACACATTTAGGTCACTTTCATACTGGTCCAGAAAATGAAATAAAGACTTTTATTTTGATTAGTTAAAATAATTGAGTAATTAGTTGACTCTCAACTTAATGTTAACTGGTTAGATGCCATCAGCACTGTCCCAGAACTCGAGCAGAAGAGGATACAGGAAATTACTTACGCGTGGAAAATTTTTATTGGATTGGAGTATCAAAGGCTATTGTCTTTAAGAAATCCTGAAACTCTATAGGTTTTAAGAAAGTCAGGATTAACTTCTTTTTAAACCACAAACCCAATCCAGAGTAAAAATCAACAAACAAGTACAACATTTCTAAAGAGGGAATAAATTATCTATTGTCTTCTATCATTTCTTAGGCAACTAATTCCCACTGAAACGTTGAATGCAAAGATAACTACATATTTACAACGTACTTTGTAGGTCTTTACAAAAGCATAAAAAGCTACAATGAACCTAAGATACGTTCCTAGGATACTACATGATTTTGAAATGATGTTTAATATTCTCATTCCTGTGGTCACTCATGACCCAATACTGCCCAGAAGTTTTCGAGACTGGGTGGACTATAGATCAGAACTACTCACATGGTCCCAATTCAAAGCACACCCTTTCAGAGCTGTGTAATATAAGTTCCGGAAGCCCCCAGGCAGGCTGCAGTTGAAGCACTTTATCGAGTGCTTTACAGGCAATCACATGTGAGGTCATAGCATCTGGGCATGTGGCTTCATGCTCTTGACACTACTATAGGCACTGAAATACATCTCCGGAGATTTGTCAGGAATATCCCTGGAAGTCAAGAACTAAAGAGAGTGTCAAGAAATCCTTTAGAGAAAAAATATTGCCAAAGAGAAAGGCAAGCTCTGGTTGGTTCCCTTTTATTCTGTGGTGGGCAGAAAATAACTTGCTCAGATACTGAGGATACCTTCAAGTAATTCAGGAGCTCTGAAGAATGTGAACAATACATGTGACTGACACTATCATTTGAATATTACAGAAGTGCCTCTCAGAGAGTGTGGTTTTATTTTACTGCTTCCATATTTTCAAGCCAGATAAAAACAAGATGCTAGGCCCATTTACAGCTGAGACAAAATCACTCTGACTTAATTTTTTAAGCCCATCTAGTAAGCACGTCTTGGAGGTAGCATGGGTAATTAAGTGGTGCTGGTGAGGAAATTAAAAAGGAAATTGAAATGAACAGCTTTGAGAAAGCCTTTTTATGCACACAAAAGTATCTTTTGAAAACCCACAATATGAAATATTCACCAACTTTCCAATTTTTTGATCCAGTTGAATATCTTACTAAAGGAATTGGTAGATTTTCTTTGGGTGGCACAATTCTTATGATCCCCAATGCCAATGGGTGTTTGATGCAAAGAGCAAAAAGTAAAATACAAACAAGCATTATTTATTTAGATATGAAGTTGGCGATTATGGAATAAGAGTTTGGGCAACTCTTAAAAGAAAAGGAGTCTCATTATTTTATGGTTCAGCAACTCTTGTATTCTTTCCCATTTCTAAGTACATGGAGAAGAGGACAGAGCCTTTAGAATGTGCCGATTTCATTTCTGACGTCTCCCCTTTGTACTCAAAGAGTGACCCTGTAGATCTGACCAGCATACATGAAAAGAAAAAAAAGATGGAAAAAGTCACATTTTCAAAGCATAAATCACTGATTTAGAATCTTTAACATGTGGCACATGAGCGCTCAGGTTCCCGTTTAAGTTGAAGAAATAAAAATAAAATGTTGTAATAAAGAAATAATAGAAGGGTGGTAGCCTTTTGATTAGAGATGACATGGGGGTTTAATGACTTTCTCAGGACAGTCAGTTGCCTTCATTAAATTTTACACCATTTACGAACCGAGTGCCTCTTTATGCAAAACACACTTTGCAGGTAAAGAACACGGAAAAAAATTAAATGGCCTTGTCTTAGTTCTTTTGCTTCCTTTAGCTATGGTGATAGGCAAGTAACTGAAACTCTCCCAGGCCAAGCCTCCTCTCCAGAAAATGGGGCTAGACCTGAGAAATTCTGGGACAATCAAATGAAAGATTATGCAAAAACGTACCAACACACAGAAATGTAACGGCAAACATAAGGTACCACTTTGCAGATGTAATTTGGATTCTGAAAGATGTTATTTAAAAATTAATAGACAGAGCATGTTAGAGCTGGAAAAGGCCCAGGAGCCGCCTAACATCCTCATCACACAGAGATGTGAGGTAAGTCTGTGAGAGCTCAAATAGATGATAATGTTATCAGCAACTAACATCGAATAGATAGTTATTACATGCCAGGCATACACGATCGCCTCATGCATTCCACCAAACTGCCTTACGAGGTAAGGATTTGGGCTCCAGGTAAGTTAAGACTGGAGCCTTGCTCAGGCTCCTTCCTCCTTTCTGGGTTCTGAACCTGTAACTTTGGGACCTCACCAAAGCTGCCCCATACTGCACTCTCAAGGAGCTAATTGCAAGAGCCACGCAGAGCTTCGAGGAGGCTGAGCTCACCCCGTTCTGGCCGTCAGGTAGATAATAAAAACTTGAAAGTGCAAAAAAAGGAGAGTGGGACAGCATGGGACTTAGCACCAAGGGTTGGTACACAAGAATCTGAGAATTTGGGCCTCATGCTTCTCCTAGATTTTCATCCCCTTTTCCTGAGGCTTCTTTGCTTATAAATCCTGTCTCTGTTTGTATGTTTGTGTGAAAGGACAAGGACCAGGGGAAAATAGAGAAGCCAGTATCTTAAGCAATTATTCTCAGATTTTAGAAATCATATTGTACTGTATCCTGAAATAAGAATTTACAGAAAGTGATACAGACTTAAAGTTATGGAACCAAAACTAATAAGAGAGCCAGTGATCATATCATTATTATTATTATTATTATTATTCCCATTTGGCCTACCACCTAGAGCTTCCAATACATTATCTAATTTAATTTTCACAGTGTTTCTATGTAGGTATGTCAATTCTCATTTTGTAAATGAGGAAATGAGGCTTAGAGAAATTAATAAGTCACCCAAGGTCACACCATGTGTGGGAGGCAGGATTCAGACTAAGGTCTAATCTCATGTTCTAATGAACAAAGTGACAAACTTTTGAATTCTGAGTTCTAATTTCTCCATAAAGCACAGGGACATTTCCCTTAAACTTGGAGGCACTGGCAGGATCTCCAGTCATAACCTTGTACCCGCTTTCTTGTACCTTTGACTACTCAATTCTAATGAATGCATCACAGATTTGGTGACTGACACCTTGACAAATTCAACAATTTTGGGTGCCGATATGCCCAATGAGGGAGTAAACCTGAAGTCAGCGCTAACAACATCTACTACGTTGCGATGTATTAATAGCTATTAACCAAATGGCAACAACGATTTATTCAACCAATGTATTTATCACAAAGTATGTACACAGCACTTTGCCAGTAGGAGGGCGATACTGAGAGCTGATCTAAGGAGCTAGCAGTAAGTAAGTGACCCTCTGTAACGTAATCAAGGCTGATTTCTCAACCCTTGTTTCCCTCACCTTGCTCGGAAGGTACTATAAAAACTCAGCAAATATTATCAGGTGGCCTGACTCAAAAGAAGCCAGTAAGTTTAAGCAAATAAAACGTGCATGCAAATGAAAAAGTTAGAACATCACAGTTTCGGAGATTGCTATCTCCAGAGTGATGTTGTATGGGGCAAGAAGATGTTCGTGAACTCAGAACTTTCACTATTCACCTACAAAGCAGCAGGTTTCAAGGGGTCCCTGACAACATTCCACAGGAAGCTTCCCTGATATTTCTGTCTTAAATGTCCAACATATGGAGCAATACGGCAATGTGTAAGAATATCCAAAGTCTGACACGTTACTTTCCAGTGTATTTTTATTTCAGCCAGGGTTCAATTTTTTTTTTCCCTTTTTTTGCCAGCTGAAAGCAACCCATGCTGTATACTGGCAGAAAAATAAGCAACTAGAATTCCATTTAGAGTAAGAAACATGGAGAAAAAATGCCATTAAGTGGCTGATAACTATGTGGGGACACATAGCTCATGTGTGTAGAAGCATCAGGACCTGGGCGGATAAAGAACAGTAAACCTGTACTTTTACTCTCAGGTTTGTAAGTTGACTAATGATATTAAAGATCATCGGCTCTCCAAATATGTCCATGTTCCCATCTATAAAATAAAGAGGACATCCTTTAGAGATGCTGCAATTTTCGGAGCTAATTGCTATAACAAGTTCAAAATCTCATAGAAAAACTCCTTTACAAACTAGACAAAAATCATGCTTTTTCACACCATACTGCAAAAACAGTGTTAGTGATATTACTAACTTCTTCTTGATCGTTTCAAAGGTGGAGAGCCAAGGTGTGCCTCCCCTAATTCTCTCTCCTGTAGTCCCCAAAGGGGGTGACATACTCACGTGGGTAACCTTGCCACAATGCTCAGGAGTAGAACATAGTAATGCAAAAGGCTTTCCTCTCATTTGATGACCAAAAAGGACTGAAATTCTAGATCTCCAGAATGCCCCTGCCCATGAATGTCTAACAGCGTCCTCCAACAATAAGGATGAGTTATGGAAAACTCTATTGCTGGTAGATGTAACACCTGCCTAGTGGCAACCAGTTCTAAGAGTTTGCTAAACTAGAAATCCCAGAACAGGAAGATGCAGGCAGGTAGGCGTTTTGCAGCTCTGATTCCCAGAAATTTCCCAATGGACAGTGTATTCAGTCCATAGCTCACCATCTGAAGCAAGGAGGGCCCAAGCCATCCACTCCCAAATGAGGAAAGATGGTTTTCTCTCCTCCTCTCCTCCCCCCTCCATGGATTTACCATCCAGCCTCCAACTCAGTGGCCACTTTAAAAAAGAAAGAAAAAGTTTACTCTTGAGGAAGGAAAGTATGCCATATGCTAATTATCAAGCTAAGTATTAACACAGTTCATAACAGGATTCTGTTGGGATCCCCATTTATAAATTTTTGAGGGTGTAACCAAAAGTGCTTGTGTTGAATCACTCAAAAGATATTTACTGGCACATTGTTTGACTAATACAATGCAGGGTGACTACAAAGACAGCTGGGTTAACAGAACATTCTGTACAGGGAGAGCTGAACCCCATGATACTTCTGACCATAGAGGAAATTGCCTTTTATATGACTGGAAATTGATCCTGAGCCCATGTTGATCTACCTCTTAAATACAAGATCTAGGAAGACTCCCTAGGATATTACGCCCTATGTGAAAGTACTTCAATGGAAGAAGGAGTTGAGGACTGTTTTCCACTGTGTGTTCCAAGTAAGATTGGTCTCCAGAGATGGTGCACAGAAGGGTTTCAGTGGGTAAGTGAGGCTGAGCAGCTCTGTGTTCTATGCCTTGTGGACTTAAAATGCACATTAGCAAATCAGAGAATCTGAAAATTCCTATACTAGAGGAAACCCTGCTCTACTCTAGCTTTCAATCTATTTAACCACAAAGTCCTTTTTTTTTTTTTAAGTAATGTCTATTTAAATATCATCGGAGTTGTTTCTCCAAATATTGAAGAAGATAGAGGCAATCCTGTTAATATTTATGGCAATGCTATCAAAATTTACAAAAATATGTCCTTGTATACATTTCCAGAATAACGTTACATATAGGAAACCTTGTGAATAACAATAATTTAAGTGCTTAAATTACTTTTAGAGAGAAGGTCAAAGTTTTTTTTTTTTTTTTTAAAGCTATTTGAAATTTGCTTCTTCATTCAAAGATTATCCACTCTTTCAAACAGACAGTATTTCAGGCAAGTATATGGGTCTGCTATTTTGACCGTGGAAGACATAGGAGAATTCGTCATTGGCATTCAAAAGGAAGGCGATTATGTCACTACCCCCATTCAAAAATCTTCAATGGGTCCCTATTACCTACCAGATCAAGCACAAACTCCCCAGCAGGCTATTCAATGTCCTTCACAATATGGACCCAATCCTCCTTTCAAATAATAATAATAATAATAACAATTATTGAAGGCCTCCTATGTTATCATAGCACAATGGGGCAGCGGGGGCTGAAAGGGAAGATGCCTAAGACATGGAAACTGTCCTCAGCAATCTTACAGTCAAAGAGGGTAAGAAATAAGTCACACAACCAATTACTATTACACAGACAAAACCTGCTTGTCAGAAGAGAGACTCAGAAAAATGTGCAATGGGACTGCAGAAGAAAGAAATTACTTCCAACTAGATGAAACTGGGGCTGGTAGGAGGCTTAGGGCAAGTAACTCCTCTTCCAGCTTTATACCCTTAACTTCTACTTCCTAGATATGAATGCAGGATTTCATTTTTAGGTTCTTCATTACAATGGCAATAGTACAGGGTGAGTTCTCAGCTTTTACTTAATTATTTAATTGTTTATTATCGGAGAAAAAAATAGCTACTTTAAAAGCAACCTCTAATTAAAAAATATTTATAGTGTTTTCTTTACTATGAACCAAGCATAAAATTACTGTCATTTTATATAAATCCTATCATTTCATCTCTACCCCACCAAAATCTGTTAGATATTATTTATTATTCCCATTTCACAGATAACAAAGTGTAAAATTAGAGACTCACCCATGACTGGTGACAGATCTGAGGATTTAAAGGCAGGCAGGCAATGCCAAAGGCCACATCTTTAACCACGGTGCCGTCCTGCCTGTAAGTACCTTGTGCCCGCCCCCCCCCCAAAGAATCATTATTCACCCAACATGCATCACATATTTCTTCAACAACTTTACATGTACAAATGCAATATTCTTCCTCCTTTTCTCCACTGGCTGATCGATGTCCATGCTTTGAAACTCACACCAGGGAAAAAGAAAACTATCTAGATTATGGAGCCTCCACCACAGGAGAGGCCCGCATATTACTTTTCACTTCACCCTACATGTCATTTCCCCATCTATCCTCTCCCCTCCATCTCCACTGCCACCGTCTTACTTCAGCCCTTGTCCGTCTTCCCAACTAAGAACCCTTATTCCACATGTAGCCTTGTTTCCCTCAAAGGTATTCTCTTCATTCTAAAAGAGCTTTTTGGAAAACATAAATCTCACCAACAACTCTTTTTTTCTTCAATTAACGGGTTCCCTACATCCCAGAGCTAGGCTACCCTGGAGCATGTATTAAATATTCAGAGTCCCAGGGCCTCCCACAGAGATTCTAAATTCTGTGCATCTGAGGGGGGCCTGGGAATCTGTATTTCCAGGCCCCTTCGGAGCTACTTATCACTAGGAAAGTTTGGTAAACAGTGCTCCACAGGATTAAGTATAAGCTTCTTAGCGTGGTAAACAAGGATCTTCACTCACAGCCCCCACTGGCCTCTCCAGCCACCTCTTCACCATGCATTCTCTCACACAAACAGCAATGTCAGTCTGGCTGTTGCTCGAAAATACCACGTTGCTTCACACTTCAGGGATTTTCAACTGGCTACTCCATCTGTTCCCCATAACCTCCCTATCTTGTTCACCTGAAACACCCACTGAAGGCCATCAAAACCTTTTAAAACCTCCCCCAATCCTGTGAAGCCTTCCACACGGATTTCCAACAGAATTAATTACTCCCTCATCTGAAATAACTTAATACCTTACAACTTATATGTTATATGCCAGATTAGTAGCACACACATATATCTGTTTACGTTTCTGAGTTACTAACAAGCATAAAGAGAAGAGGGACTGCATCTTTCTTGCTTTCTATCTCCAGCATCTAGGACAGGGCTTGGCACTAATTATATGGTCAATAAATGCTGAAGGAAGGGGATCTTTTGGGGGGGGGGTGTCCCACCATTAGTTACCAACCTAGACTCTTAAAAATTCAATGTTCATTTAGTCCCAACAACCACCCTGTGAGTTAGTTATTACTCCCATTTTACAGGTGACGAAACTAACACTGAGAAAGACTGCTGCTTAGAAGCAGCAGGGCAGAGATGAGTCTCCAAAACTACCTGCTTCCAGAGCTTACATTCTACAACATGTGCTGTCCCCACGCCAACAAGCCTTGCTCCATCCGTGCCCCCAAACTGAGTATCTTCCTTGCATGAGAGTTATTTGTATACTTGATGTGGTGTCTCCTGGGAGATGGTCAATTATTGAAGGCAGGGAGCCTTATAATTTTCATATTTTTACATCCACAGTGCCTTGCTCACTGAAGAGCTTTGGCTAGTGAATTTCAGCAGCATACATTTATTTAGAAGAGGTCTTGAGAGAGGGAGAGCTTCCTGCCCCCAGACAGTTGTGTGTACCTACATGTAGGCCCAGTGCAAGCACTCTGTCATAAAAGGACCCCAACGAGGTAGATTTGACAGGCTTTCAATAATCTATGATTTATCAACTTTTCTTCATCATTCCCATTTAGTACATAGAAATTTTGGAGGTTTTATTTTAGCGGATGGCATTTATTATAAATGTTAGTTGGAAGAAGAAATATGAAATTTTACACTCTTAGTCTACTTTTGTAAAATCTTCAAACTTAAAAAAAAAAAAATGAACGCTTGGTTCTGAGACAACAGTAACATCTCTAACTGGTAGCGAGGGTTAGGGTTTTGGTTAAGGAAATACTCTGACTAAAAGATAATCAGCTACATCTTCTATAAATTATCAGTCTAAACATCATTAAGACCCAGTAAAGTATACATAACACTAAAATTCTCCTGAAAATTATTTGCACTTTTTGGAATGATTTGGCATATGTTTCAGGAGAGGGTACAGTCTCAGCCATTGTATTGATTATCATTTATTGTTCTACTTGTGAAGTACAGAAGTTCCAACAGAGTGCTTCTAGGTGATTAGATAATGGAAAAGTTGCTCTGTGTACAAAATACACCTCATTCTTCGCTGAGGGAACAGTCATCTGATATTAATATACCACCTTAGGTGTCCTATGCCTAAATTGTAACATTCTACCACCCTCGGAAAATAAATTCTAAAGGCTAGTTATATTCTTGATGAGCTGAGAAGAATATAAGCTCTCCTGGTAAACAAAAGCAGGAAAAAAACAAAACAAAACTATTATCTCACTACATATTATGGCTAGCCTGTAAAATCAAAGAAGTAAAAATACTCATGGTACACCCCGATTACAAACAATCAAACAAACAAAACTTTGCAGCCTCTCTCTCTGTTTAAAGATAAAATGCACAAGTGAAAAATAAGACCCATGAATGTAAACATTAGATTCCTGGAGCTTGAAGCTAGCATTGCATAATGTATAAAATCGTCAGTTCACTATGTTGTACACCTGCAACTAATGTAATATTGTATGTCAACGATACTTCAATAAAAAAAATAATATAAAATGAAAGATCATCTAATTCAGTCCTATTTTACAGATGAGCAAAAGTCCAAAAACATTAAGAGACTCATCCAAGGCCACAGAGCTAATTACTGTTAGCCTAGGACAGGGGGACAGGGGAATAAAGGAACTAACAATCACTGTTTCCAGCCAATGTTATATGCAACACATGGAATCCCACTTAATATAATCTCCAGAACGACCTTGAAGCTCAATAGTTTTCCACCCACTTTGCAGATGGAGAAACTGAATCTAGCAGATACTGAGTAAAACTGGAACCTGAGCCCATGTATCTCTGCCTCCTAAGTCTGTGCCCTTTTTAGTATAACCCTGACCTTACAGTACAGGCTTCTTGACTCACAATCCAAGATTCTAGACAGAACATCAGGCAGATGAAAAAACGCTCACTACAAGGTTTTGGTTGCATCATCCAAAATAATTATACTTGCTCAAAAGCAAACTATGAACAAACTGGACAACATATGTAGAAAATCAACAAAAGCATGTGAGGCCTAAAATTCAAGAATTACTTCCAGACTCTTTACCTGTGTGTGAAGACCAATGACTTCCCCCAAGGTCAATCTCATCCTAAACAAGGAGTACAAGCAAAATGGACCCTGAGTTAATCATGGGAAACTATTGACCACATTAAGCAATTTCCCTTATTAGGTTTGCCGTTACATTAAAAGATACATCTACATACTTACTTTTGTAAAGATAAATAACATAATGAAAGGAAACCCCATCTCCAAATTCTGACTCTATGTGCATAATTTAAGACAGCATTAAGAACAAATAAGACAAGTCCTATTTTAGGTACTATCTTAAAATACTACTTAGAATAAGAATCGAAAATTTAAGAGCCTACCTATAACCAAAAGAATTCTGAGTTCAGGATACATGGACTTATTTAAGGCAGTGTTGTATACAACAAAGTTTCAGTAAAAGGAAACAATTTCTATTATCTCTTAAGGATTTAATAGCATTTGATCAAATGTATCAATATATTCAAAATAGCTCATTTATGTTCAGGTGTACACCACAGAGTCAATAAGAACAAGGTTTCAATTAACCTGTCCATCTTAAAACAAAACAAAACACAACAAAACAAAACAGGGGCGCCTGGGGGGCTGAATTGGTTGGGCGTCCGACCTCGGCTCAGGTCATGATCTCTCAGTATGTGAGTTCGAGCCCCGTGTCAGGCTCTGTGCTGACAGCTCAAAGCCTGGAGCCTGCTTCGGATTCTGTGTCTCCCTCTCTCTCTGCCCCTCCCCTGCTTGTGCTCTCTCTCTGTCTCACAAATGAATAAATGTAAAAAAAAAAAAAAAAAAAAAAAATTAAAAACAAAACAAAATCTGAGGATTTGTTTACTGATTCAAAAGTGGACCTAATATTGCTAGACAGTTGAATAAATGATAATCCCTGCAGTGGAAAAGCGGACAGAGAGACCAGGAACCAGATAATTATAACACAAAATGTGAAAAATGCTATGATAGAAGTAGAAAGTGCCATTGGGGTGCAGAGAAGGGAACACAGGCCTATCCCTGGGCAAATCAGGAAGGCTTCATGGAGAAGTTGATATGAGAATTGGATTTTCATCAGTAAGAATCCCCCAGGCAGAAGACAGACAGGGACACACTTTCTCTACATTTCCCTCCATCATTTCCCTCTTCAAGACCTGGCTTCTCAGCCCACTGAGGGATCTTAATGCTGTATAGCAAGAGCTACTAAAATGGCTCACTTTCATTTTAATGAGGAACTAGATTTCAGTGAAGTCTCATAGTTGTTTTGTTGTTTGTCATTAGAAAGGGAGTGAATAGTTCAAAACTACTGAGGGATAAATTTGGTAGATGAAAATGGTTTATATTATTGTCTGCTGTGACATCAAAATATTTTTAAAGGCCAAATTAAAAACAAATGTCAACATAGGAAGATGAATTATCCCACTAATCCTGCCTCCCCCTTCTCCCCGCCCCTAAAAAAACAATAAGAATTTCAAGAAACTCTCTGAAGGTAGAAACAAGGAAGAAAGAAGAAGGGGGGGGGGGGGTTGGGAAATAACATGGCATCATTATGGACTATTCTTCTGAAGCAAAGTAAAGACAATGAAGGGAAAAATAGAACACATGTATTACAACATATAGCACCATAAGGCTGTGTTTGATGCTCTGGAGGGCTTCAACAAGTACTGTTCAGCCAAAAATCAATTGAAAAATCAGCATGATAACAGAGCATGAGTTGCCCTATAATAGCCTTAAGACCCCCAAGGCTATACAAGTCCCTTTCATCTGCCATACTGCACTGACTCTAGGGGAACTTCACTTCCCCTCCCTGAGTACGATGCCTGACTGTATTTCTAACCCAGTGTTTTACCCTCCCTTAGAAAGAGGAGCTGACAAGGACCAATGATGTTTTAAAGTAGGTTTTAAGAATTTTTTTTTTCTTTTTGCCTTATTCTTTATTTTTTCTTGATATTTGCACTCAAATTCAACTTCTAATATTAGTCGCAGGACTACCTCCACAATATTAAATGGTCAGGCATAATCTCTGAATAACCTCATAATAATAGTGTTCTCTAAATGCCTTAGCTAACAGACATCAAACTGGCCCTTAATAAAATCAATAATATGCAAATGTGGCATGTAAGCAATTCACAGCATTGTTATAAATATACATATACAGTTCATTCCAAGATTTCATCTCAATATTTCTTCAAATCACTTCCTCACAATGTCTGGTTTGTTCAATTTATATTTCTATTTGGCATTTGGTGCAAACCCCCAAAGATAAGATACATCTGTCCCTTAGTCACAGATCTTGGCATTTTTACCTTAACTCAATCGTGAAATGATTGGTTGAATATTACCTTGCTGATTAGCAGGATTTCCTCACAATAAAACATTTTATTTCCAAACTTTTGAATGTGACATGAGATGTACCAACTCAGCAGTGACATATCAAAGCTTAAGGAGGACATATAAACACCCTGATCTGTGTGAGGGAAGGAAAAGCTAATTGGAAGTCAGCTTCCCTGTGATTATCAGCTTGTTTATGGGGAGGGAGGACTCCTCTGAATGGCCCTGTAAATTCATCCCTGATTATGGCGTTAAAACCAGAGTTCATTTCCACAAGCTCCCCCAAATCCCCCACCCAATCCATTTTGTTTAGTTACAAAGGGTTGTGCGCTACTTTCAGAGAATGACAGTTTTTCATGCTGATTTTCTCCAGTTTCAAGAAAAATTAATCAGTTGCACAAGCCAGTTGTCAGATTTCACTTCCCTCATGGCAGAAAGCACACATAGTCATTGTCTGCTATAAGAATAAATTTTAGTAATTTTTTCCCCATGTCAATATGAATATTAGACTGACCCAATTAATATGAAATGCTTCTTTGCTGCTGGAACAGACAGTGCTACAGAAAGAGCCATTTGCACAACCTGTTCATGATTATGGGCCATAAGGACACAAAGATGGCACACACATTTGTGGACCATCTGAATTCTTATACGGAAAGGGGAGGGGGAGGGGGGAGCGGCATGACGTTAGCGTGACTGTCGTGGGTCATGTTTTTTAATCCGTAGTATTGGACATGTAACACAGCAACAAGAGCTGATCATTTTGTTTAATCACCTTCTGGATCTTTGCCAGATGGTCTCTATTGAGAGCGCTGCAAACAGAGAGAGATGAACTGCATCTAACACGCCACCAGAGCTTTCCCGTAAATGTCTGAGAACTGATTCCAACAAGAATTTAGTCTCAGAGCAGAAAGGGATACATTTAAAAACTATGTGCATTAACTATACTTTTCCCCATAGAATCCTCACTTGGCATGAATAATTTACCCACTCTTATGCTAATGGGATCATGAAAGTATCCCTGTGTCTTTAGTGCAGCTATTCTCAGCTTTCAGTAATTACCCCACCCAGTGAAAATAACATGGCTTCTGCATTGAACGGCAGACTAGTACCTGACAATTAGAAAGATCATGGCTGACAGTGGAAGGGTCCAAAACTGGACAGAGAAACCCTTGTGGCCCAGGGAAGAGTGTAGACATAAAGTCTACAACGCTGGCCATGGGGGAGGGATGCGGGGGGGGGGGGGGGGGGGGGGAGGGGCGGGATGGGGAGGAAGGGTGAGAAGAAACATTTTCCATTGTCAAGCTTTGCGTTCTCTGACTTATTATCAAGATTTTACTTAAATAAAAATGTGTTTCTCTTTATATCACTAAGTGTAAAAGGCATTCGTGACAAGTTTTGAAGAAAAAAATAAACAATACCCAAGAAGAAGAACTAGAGTTATCTTTAAAGCACATCTGCATTAAGTATTTATTTTATCAGAATTGTTTAAAATCTAAATAGTGAAAAATCCTCTGCATTTTGCTTTTCGGAGGGAAAAAGGATTGCCCAAAAAAAAAAAAAAAAAAAAGGAGAAGAAGAAGAAGCAGGGGAAGAAGAAGAAGAAGAAGAAGAAGAAAGAAAGAAAGAAAGAAAGAAAGAAAGAGAGAAAGAGAGAAAGAAAGAAAGAAAACTCATTTTCGACCTCTGTCCACAAAACTCCATGTTAGGTAGTTCACTGTGTAAAAATTATCAGGCTAAAACATCTGGGAAAGAAAGCTATGAAACAGCAGGGAACGTGGCTGGTTTATTGTTTATCTTTTGTTTATGAGGCAGTATTCAAGTTTAATTACTACTCTAAATTAAACTCTAACTGGCATCAGGAGACATCCCTTTACATGACTAAGTTAAAAAAAATCTAGAAATCCCAACTCTGGGTTTTTCAACTAAGTTGATACATATAGGAAGAAATTACTCAAAATTAACAGCAATTATAGAAAGCTTTTAAGCATTTATGGGCACTATTACATGCTCCTAGAGCATTTATTTATTAGAAGAATTTAATTTCATTTCTATGGGGGGGAACAGAATAAAAATGCAACATAAATGTTCCATATACAATAGTTTTTTCCGTGGGAATGTTCAATTATCAATTATATTCTCAGAGAATTTTTTGATACAATTAGGAAGACAGGAAGGAAAAGAAATGTCATATATGTAGCATAACAGTGAGTGACCAGTTTTGGATGAACTTAGCTCTAGGAAAAATAAAAGTTAAAAGCAACTAGAAAAAGATTATGCCAGATGGCATCTGTCATATTGTATTTAGGGTTATTTTAAAGAAATTGCCGCCACTATGAAAACATTCCATTGACGGAGTTTTCCTAGACTGAATAAGAAATCCCAGTAGAACATATTCAGGATCCACTGTAGGTTGGTTTGAGGTTTTGCTCCCTCCTTTAAATGTATAACTAGAATATTTGGGTGGGGAAGAAATCTATTTCATAAGTGTAGTATGCACTACAAACTCAAAAGTGTAATTAATACTATTTTAGAAGCTTGCTTACCTATAAACACATCCAATATAAAGGGGGTATTTTTTAGATTTCGACACCATGATTGGTAAAGAACTGCATAATAAATAAACAAATACCTAGCTATGAAATAATAGTCTTATTGCCTGGATCATAGTTGGAGACATCAATGGGAAGGGTTTGATAGGTGGCAGGCAGAGTTGAGGGGAATTATGCTGGCTTGCACAGCCCTGTGTCCTGAAAGATTAAAGAAATATAGATGCTAGTATGCTAATGTATTTAGGTTAAACTGGGTCTGGCAACAGTATGGTTAACGTGCGTGTGGTGTGCAGTGTGAGCTCAGCAGTTACTGGGCCAACTGCCTCGGTATTTCTGGGAATCCTGCCTATTCACAGTGCAGGGATTGTTCAATTGCTGCAAAATGTACAAAATGAATTTTACAAAAATGAATTGTAAGGAAGGCCCCATTACAACGATTTTACAGCAAAGATGTCAACATCAATTTTTCTTTCATGCATAGCTAATGATTAAAACAGCATATTCCATTTGCCTAAGACAATTTATTTCATATTGGCACATCAAAATATTGAAATACAAAGTTATCTTTACTCTACCCTTTTTATTCATTGCTGCTGAACCCATACCATTGTTCAAACCAGGAAAAATAAAACAAACTTGGCACGAAATACTTAAAACAAAGGCTCATCAATATTCTCCAATTTGTCAACATCTCAATTACAGCACTGGAAAAAATGTAAATTTCATGTGCTCTAAACACTGAGGGGTCTATTCTCTTGCCAATTCACATGCGTAACTCCCATCAGCGTTAATGGGAGTTACACAAACCCATCAATAATAATAATACTTTGTACATATATTGTGCCTTTCATCTAAGGCTCTCAAAGTGCTCTATGAACAAGGAGGCTGCTTCCTAGTCTTTACTCTGGCAAAATACACAATGAAATACAAAGCAGCTTTTGACTCAGCAGGTACAGAATTAGGGACCCCAAGCCTTATTATCAAGCCCCATTTTACTGATGGGAAGCCAGACACAAAGAGGGCCCGTTACTTCCGCAGAGTCCCCAGTCTGTACCCTAATTCTATCCCTGAAAAACCAGATTTCTTTCTTCATTCTAATGTGACTAACAAGACAAACTCCCTCCCTTTGGCTGCTTTTAGCAAAAGAAATCAGAGTGAATGAAAATCTGGTTCATATTTATATAGTTTACTGCTAGGCATGTGCTGTTTGAAAGATATAGTAAAGTCGGGTTTTATATTTTACCAAGTTTGTTTCTTACAATATTTTTAAAATTCGATTTTTTTTCCCCCATTTGGTTTGTGGCACAAACACTAGAGAGTAAAAGATGACCTTTCACCTGTGTAACTGTAGCTCTTTCACTATCAAGTCATAAAATGAGGTATTTTTAGGTTCCAAAGCAAAGATGTGTACGAATCATTTTAGTAAAAATATTCACGAAAAATATAAAGCAACATAAATGCATGTATTGTTTTATAGCATATGGCTATTAAAGTTTAATTTAAAATGTGTATGAAAACATTGTATTTAGTACAATTCATCCCTATTTTTCCTGTTTATCATAATTTGTTTTGAAACTGAGTCGTTTTACAGTTTTCCATATGCCTGTTGTGCTAATAAATTCTGAATAAGCAAGAAAACTCTTTTCTAACCTACAAACTTGGTTTCCAATGAAACATTATAATATATTTAATGCTAAGAACATATATTTCTCTTCTAGCTTTTCCATTATACATCAACCCTAAGATTTAACCTAGGATAAGCATATGTGATTTCAGTCAATATCTCTGTTGACTTTGCCCTGAAGCAGATAATTAATCTTTCCCACAGAAAGCTACTATGGACAATTCAGTGGGCCAAATTTCACAGCACCTTAAATACATGTTTGAAAGACTCATATGGGCATGAGTATGACAAAATACATCCAAGCCTGGCCTTCAACATGTGGTCTGCCGTAAGAAACAGTGTCCCCTTAAACATGTGTTTGGGAACCACTGATGTGGTAAGCCAGGTAGGAAATTCTCCATGTCAAAGCGTTCCCTGTGTTATAGGAATCATAAGTTGTTTTGTCCCTCACACTTTAATACAGTAAAATGACTGACTTCCTAGTTCTCGTACACATAAGCTACCATGTCCATTCTTTAATCCCACAGAGATATGATAAAAGGAACAAAATCCTACAGGGATCAAATCCTTCAGCATGGGATAAGTGGGTGCAGCTACCCACAACACAGAGGTTTGTGTGTATCACTTTTACTCAGTGTGTCAGTCTCAGAACTCTTCTCTTTTCTGACCAAAAACAACAACAAAACAAACTAACCGAAATGATAAAACTCCATGCCTTGCTTGCTGCTGCAACTGTTCCCAGCTCCAAACCCCAGGGTCTTCTCTCTCCCCCTCCCCTTCTCTCTGGTCCTTTCCTGCTATCTCCCTTGCCATAACTCAACCAACCCAACAGAACCAGTCAGTTTTAAATTTCAGTTGGGACCTTCGTGACCTGTTAATGAATCTACAGAGAGGAGAAAAACTCACAGTGTTGAGTTATGCCTGGTGTTGCTAGCTGACTTGGAGTCAGAAATGCTTGAAGCGTTAACGTAATTGCAAGAATGTGAAAAATGAAGCGCTGGGCTCCTGAGCAAAGTGAAAGGTCAAAGCGAGCCTCACACACAACAAGTCTTTGGAAGATAGCCTCATTAGACCATTAAGTCTGCTTCTCTTTCCCCCCTCTTCTGCACAATGTTTAGGGCGTTTTGTTTTTATTAATAGATACATTTCACCCTTTGTGTGATAGCAGTTTGGGGTGGTGGGGAAAGGTGGGAGTCATTCAAAGCTTTCCAGCTTTAACTCTGCCGAGAAGTCCATCACCAGGATATGGAACCACAATTAAGGCATTGCACTGCAGATCCACAGAATTTATGTTCGTGCCATCTCCAAAATGCCTTCCGGTTTGGTTTTCTTAGGTGCAATCTAACTGGTCTCATAAAGACAGTATATAAGCCTAAATAAATACAATTCGCAAGTTCTTCCTCAATTTACCATCTCGTAGTGTTCATTTCTGTATCAGTTTCAAATTTGTTAAACCTAGATTCTAATTTGGACCTAGTCACAGTTAATGGCATCCTAGGAGAAACAATGTTTCTACACTCTTCTAGAATACTAGTCATCCAAAATCTGTGGCCAGAAACCTGGAGGAGTGAAGGCACTCACCCTACATCAACCACCCTCTTTTAAATGGCATATAAGACTACAGCTCAAGCTGTTAAACTGTCCTCCACCTGGAAGACTGTCTAATGCTTAAATATTGTGGCCATAAACACAGTCATAATAGAGATGAAATAGACCTAGGAGATCAGACACTATCTAACGTAAAATATTAAAAAGTAAAATCTATACACTTTCCTGGCCCACATTCAATAACGCATCTTCCTTTCAATTATCATTTTTGCTACAGAAGACTCATCCCTACCAATGTATAATTGCTCTCTGTGCAGTAGGTGAGTTTTCCATGGTAAAATTTATTCTAGAGTACACTAGGCTTCCTTGTCATCTGCAGTTGATGCCCCCCTTGTCCTGCGATTATTCTAATCTTTAGGATTTCTGACAAAAGTCGCCATGTCAGCTGAATGAAAATGGGGACAAATAGGCTAAGAATTTCAAAATCCATCTTCCCAAGATAAACTTCCATGTAGAAGCCACACCGTTCTCTGAGAGCTCATGAGCACAGATTTGGGCATTTTATGTACTTTAGAGGCATCACTGCTTGATTACAGAGAACTCCTAATGGTGATATGACAAACAAAATAACCTGGTCATTCTATTTACTCAGTAACAAAATAAGCCAGGTCATTCTATTTACTCACACACCGAAGTTAAAGTGTAGATAACCAAATCTGCAAAAGAATTGGCAGAACTACTCAATTGTTTTTGTAATGTCTACTTAAAGATGAGACAGTTCACTTTGATTTTTTTTTAAAGTAATGTAAGTTGAGAGGAAATACTAATATAGCAGCTCTCTAACCTGCCACTCTCCTACTTACAGGGAGGTAGTAGTGAGATCATAAAATACTGAAGCTAGTTCGGTTATGTCTACTTTGCACAAGGGAAATGCTTGACCTTTTACCTTGCTCACTGCTGTTGTCTCCACTCTGGGAAGCGTGGCCCCCACTGGAGGGCCCCGGGGTGCCTGCTGAGTGGGTGGACGTTGCATCGTCGTGATCTCGCCAAGATGCAGGATTCTGATGTCAGGATGCCAAGAAATGTTCCCACAGTTACCATTTCAGCCATAAATGAGGAACCAATAGGAAAGGTGCAGAGAAAGACAAAAATGTGTACATATTAGTATTTGTGGACCTAGGCATATACAGACCCCACACTATAGTATGTTGTCTTTTCAGCAACGGGTACCAAAAAGAAGAAAAGATGCTCTAGCATCTTGATGAGGTGATGGTTACATCTGTGTCTACATGTGTTTAAACTAATGGAAACAGACACATAAAAGGGGTGCGTTTTATGATACACAAATTATACCTCGATAAAGTTAATTTTTAAAGTTAGGAAAAAAAAAGCTTTTTAAAAATTTAGAAGTCATTTTTACTCTTGCTGCCTTAATTGGGACACACACTTCCAAGAAAGAGGCCCAATACTCTTGGATACTAAATTCCAGAACATCTACAAAACTCATGACTCCCTTAAAAACAAAAATAAAAACAAAAACAAAAAACCCCCACAGATCCAAGAACATATGGGGCAGCTCTCTGCATCTTTCAGATGCATTGCCCTACACCAACCTGAATGAACTCTGAACATTATCAACTGATTACACAACCAACAGATACAGTGATACTAATGAACAGAATGAAACAACTATGAACTGCTAGCCGAGTGATAAACTGGACAGAACTTTCACGTGAGCTCCATGGAAGCTTAAAATTCACAGGGAAGTGCTTTTTTCCTGGAAGCATGACTTGTTTCAAAGGACATGCAAGGCACACTAAGAAATTATAGCTCATGCTACTTTGCCGAGTGTATTCTTCTCCTGTTCCTCCTCCCCTTTCCTGATCATTCCCAATCCCCTGCTGTTGCTTAAAGGAAAACAGGAATTCTAATGTACAGGAAGGACTTTATCAGCACCACATGAAGGCAGGCAAGAGATGGAATTTCCTCTGGCAGAAACGGAGAGGAGGAAAAGCACATGAAACAGACCAGCCTTAAGGCCAGACAGTACACTTGTCACCTGCATGTGATGACTTCAACTAAGACCAAAGATCTCCTGGCAAGCAAATTCTTATGGGGGGGGGGCAGGGAGATTCTTTGGGGGCAAAATAAAACAAAAACATCAATCTCTCAAAGTGCACGATTTCTTCTTACAAGAATTGGTAAATAAGGATTCAGACAGACCGACATGCCTATAGGCAACAAGCAAACATCTTGACCATCTGAAAACAATCTTGCCATGTTGTCATTATATATAGTTTATCCAGAAGAAAAGAAATTAGTCTATCACTTTCTTCTACATCAACTCTGTAATGTGTATATAGAATATAAAGTTGTATTAAAATAAAATCAAGAAGCCATGGGGAGACAAAATGGGGACTATTCTTATTTGGAACAACAACAACAAACCATTCTCTTCCCCTCTACAGGTCTGCTATAAACTGAGTGCAAATTAATAGTTGGCATCTGTAAAAGATGACGAAATGACCCAAAGCTCTATAGATCAGTAATATCTGTATCAAAACAAGGCTACTGGCAATGCCATCAGGCAAGCAACTGATTCCAAGTGGAAACCCCAAGCAGAAATTTTGTGATTATAAATACAGCACAGGTTTAGATCTCTGAAGATATGTTTTAGAAAGTAGATTAGGGAACAAAATTGAGTAGAAAGAACTGAAAATCAAGGTTCTGTGCTGCCTGTACTAAGACAAAGTCATGCCTGTGACTTCTCTTTTTATCAGAGTTAGAAACCACTCCAACAGTTTCCAGCTAAAGGCAAAGAGAATACAGGGGCTCTTCAAGCTTTGCAGCCTCTTCGAGTCAGCTGTTTGCTGGATGGTAATCAGATAAAGAGCTAGAAGAATTGCACGGGGGGGGGGGGGGGGGTGGTTAGGAAACAATGGCGTGGCATTGGTTTAGTCCTACAACCACACTGGTGAGAGCCTTCTTTCAGAAATAACTATAACACATTCACCTAGGCTCAACTTTTCAGTGTATACAGCAAGTGATGTTAATTTTATGCACTGCAGTCTTTTTATTAAGCAGGCTGCTAGAAAAGCTCCTCACCCCTCATGAAAATTGCAATAATTAGCCACTAACATCTCAACTATGTTTTAAGGTAAATGTCATCCAACAATGATTATATCATCATTCAAACGAAGCTGGAGCAAGTTGTTCTGTCTGGGCACTAGAGTGGTTTGAACTAACTGCTCAGAAGGACTTCCAGCAACTGAAAATACTGGTTTGTCCTTATCAGTCAAACCTGTGCTGAGTTTTTAAAGACAGACCTCATTAATTTACAATTTAGTATACTTCTTCCAGTGGTTTTCTGAGGAGGAGGAGGTGTTTTCTAAAGTAAAGGAGGGAAAAATAAGCCACATCAGCAAACATTACTTTAGAAGCAGCTGGCTCCTCCAAGGGAGTTGGATCTCCGGTTTTCAGCCCATTCCTAGAATTTGCTCATGTTCACCATTTCACGTGCCATGCCCCTGTCTTTTTCTCTCTTTTCTCCTTCATGTCCTCAAAAATGCTGTCCCCAACAAGTGTCATAAGATGTTGGGTTTCCATATGGAATGTCTCAAGTATTATGACCTCGTTTGGGAGTCTGATCAAAACTAAGGAATACCCACCCTGGCATTCATTTAAGTTGAAAGTAGGAAAAACAGATGTATCTCTCCAGGGCTTCAGGGCTGAGAAGCTCCACAAAGTTGTTCACATTCAGCTACACCAGGGTGACTCGATCACCCAGGGGGACTTCTCTTGAGAGAAGAGACAGGGAGGGGCAAGGCGTGTGAAATGGCAAACATGACAAATACTGATAATCTGGTCCATAAAAAATTGCTACCTTCCTGGTCATAAAAAATTACAACCTATGTGGACAGATAAAGTGTAATCCTTTACCCATAACACTGTTTTTTTTTTTCTTTAGACTGAAATATTTGTTTGTATCACAACTTCTTTCTTCTTCTTTTTTTTTCCCTCCCTAGATAGTTTCCAAGTTTACATCCTTCAAGAATAAACTGCCTGGCTTTCTGCCAAATTATATGCAGAAGTTTAGTGAATCTTGAAACCGAAGTGGCATACGAAAGCATGTAAAACACATGATGTATGTGGAAAAGAAAGAGAAATGCTCTCTGAGTGCATGCGTGGGGGTGAGCACTCAAGTATATGCATTCCACTATGTATGTCCTGTTCTTCAGCCAAAGTATCACGAAGACACCCGAGGGCAAGGAGTGAACATGTTTCTATTCCCAGTGGCTTTAATAATTGGGAGTCAAATACGGTACTTTTCTTGCTCTTACGTAATTGCGTTAAAGAGCAGTGTTAGCAGGAGAAAAGCAGTGAATACTGAGTGGAGCACAATAGAAGGAGATGGAAAATAGATACAAGAAGCTAGGTCTCCAGGGGCAGTATTTTCTATTTGCTGGGCTACAGACTCACAGCTGATAATGCAAGTTGTAATTAATATAAAAGCATGAGACAAGATGGGGAGAGCTTGTAGTAGCGGGGCCACAGGAGATCACTCTGCTGCTCTCCTCTGTTTCTCATTTACACACAGCTTTCCCTAGAAAACACAATTCTGCCAGTGTTTTCTCCCTTGAAATTAAAAAAAAAAAAAAATGATTTAGCACCATCATTGAATTCTGCTAAATCTGGGAAAGAGCACAGAGAGGACAGGAGTCTCCGGGCATAGGAAGCAAAACATATGTACGCCTTTTTTGTTGAAGTTGCAGATATGGTGGAAATTGTAACATTTTACACCATTATGGCATTTCTGTGGGGACCTGCCCATAGGAAAATACTTAATCAGTCCTGGTGAATTGGTAGGATTGCCCTGTTTAAATGATTCCACAAAGCTCATGATTCTCACATTGCAAAAAGAATGGAACAAAATGTATGAGCGTTTCTAAACAAATACAAAACTGAATGAGGAAGTAAAATGTATTAGGATTCGAGGGGGGGAAAAGCCATACTACACACACATTCTTTCTAAAATAATCTGGAACTCATCTTAGACCCCAAACGAGAAGATGAATCAATGGATGTGGTATAGGGGAGAAAGCATTAGATTCGAATTAAGTCACTAGGGTGCCACCTCTAACTGATCATGTGGCCTTAAGCAAGTGATGCACTTCATTTCCCTGGGACTTGTTTCCTTTATCTCTTTAAAATTAAGAAGTTAGGCAAGATAATCCATAAGGTCACTCCTACTTCTTATTTCTATTATTAAAAAATATTTACAATAAGCATTTGATTTTCTAGAACCTATACAACTAAAACACGATCTATAACACCAAGCCAAAAATTATACATGAACTTGGACAATACGGTAAAGTAATTCAGAATATGCGCTTGTAGGTGGAAAGCAAGAGCAAACATATATAAAGACATTTTAACCAGCAAACTAAGCATGCAAAACTAATTTGGCTCAATATGTTTAAACAACAAAGGCAAGATATGCTTGCATCGGTATACACAACTAATATGTTACATATTTCCACTTTATGATATTGTAGCTCCTAATTAACATTATGCAAAAATTACTATTTTTTAAAATCAGATGAAGACTCCTGTCATCAGGCATGCAAGCCTACAGAAGTTAAAATGTTAATTGTATGGTTTGAAAAAATGTTGGAATTTCAACTTCATTATTCTAAAGTTGACACAAGAACTCAGGAGAAGCACGCATGCTTTCAGAACATGGACTCCCTCTTTAAAAATGTAAATAGAGCTGGGGTCTTTCCCTCAGCTCCTTGCTTCCACCCTCCACTGAGCTTTGGGAATTAATAGGTGAGTAACTCTCAAAGTAGTAGCAAGTGCTCTTTGCAAATTCCAAAAACAAATTCCAAAATTAAAAAAAAAAAAAATGGATTCCTCCATCAAATGGATCAACTTTTAGAAAAGAGAGAAATTTCTTATTTTGTTGATATGCCATCATATTAGAACATGTCTCCTATAATTTTGAATTGCGTTGGAATATTCCATAAAGCATTCAGTCTGAAAAAAATACAAAATCAATTTTTAAAATATCCAAATTTTAATCTGATCGTGAATGTCAGTGGTTGTCAAGGGCACCTTTGTTTGATTTCATCTCATTACAGTTACACTGAAAACATACTTCAGCTGCTCAACCAAAGGGATTTAAATAACATAATTATTTTTGATGGAAATTGACATAGGAACTATCAACCTTCAGAAGCTATACAACAATAACAACAGAAAACCCATGACCCCAGCCATGGTGAGTTGGTGGACAGAACTTGGAGGGAGAACTTTTCCGGAATGGGTCCCTAGAGGCCTCGGGTAACACACAGTAAGGTCTAATCCTATACTAGAACTTAAGAAACTATCTGACAAAATAAATCATTTGTATTATTAATATTATTATCAAATCCCATTATTTCCCCTTTGATATCCTATAGGCCAATCACTTAAACCTATCCCTTTCCTCACCGCCTAATCCCTGCTAGATTTCCAGGTACTAATAGCATTTACGTCTGGACACTTGCCCGCATTCTGTCAGGGACAAGGTTCGGGGAGACTCCCCTCTAACTTAGCCCATTTAAAAGAACTGTATACACAGAAAAAAAATAACTTGATAGATTCAGAGATGCAAAAGAAAAAAAACAGCATATCTTCAGTTAAGTTACAGCTTTCAACATAGAAATTAAAATGTTTTTCTTTTATGTATCATATTATCAGAGCCAATAAGGCACCTGTCACTAACTGTTAACAGCTACAGTTGTATTTTCTTCCCTATACTTAATTCACCTAAACAAATAATAATAAATAAGTAAAATGTAGTTCCTCACGAACATTAATCAGGAATAATAATATGCACTTCAGGCAAATGGACCTTGGCCCAGAGAATGTATTTCAAACAGATATGTTTCATTTATCTAATGCTGATCTAAAGATACGTAATATCTTTCAACGTAAACTTAAAGAAAGATTTTATTAGCCTGCACTGGATCTAAAGACTTGATCTAAAATTATGTAAAGTAGAAAATGTGGAGATCACCTATTATTTAGAAACACTACAGACCAGGAAAAGCATGAATTTTCCATAACAGTTTTCAAGTTGAAAGTTTTGTCTTTTTTTAAAAGAATTTGTTTCTTGATATGTTTATTTTAAACATAATAAATTTGGATGCCTGGGAAACTTAACATGAATTGCAGCTGAAATATAGAGTTCCATTTCCTTTCACTATCTTATTTACTTCTTCCCATTATTCCAAAGAATACTCTAACAGTTGTTCCCTACCTATAATAATTACTATTACGTTTAATAAGAAAATAAGATAAACTATACTAGAATATAAAAACGCAAGCATTCATTATGAATTTATTAAAAACAACAAAACAGGAGCCAATGTTGCAAATTTTATCTTCTGTTTAATTCCAAATTTCCTTTTATCATTATGCCCATCATGTAAGCCTCGATAATAAATGAACGAATTCAGTATCTTTAACGGATGTAATGTACAAAAGGTTAAGACATTATGGTTGTCTTTTTATCAACGTTACATCAGATTATTCACATAAAATTACAGAATGTGAGATCAGCATGACAACAGCCTGATACACTGTGGAATCGTATATAAAACCCATTCCTAAAAGTCTGCCAAAAATAATTGCTTTCAAGGTATTTGTAGCAAGTACTTTCATTCAGTTTTATTTTCAAATTTTTTAATAAGAAAATAGAAGTCTAGGTTGGCACCTAATATTTTGTTCCTGACGCTTGTCCCTCTGCTTTCTACTACACAGAATTACACACTTATTCTTTCTTTTCTCTCTTTCACTCTCTCTCTCCTTGCCTGATCCTTCCTTAAACACACACACACACACACACACACACACACACACACACACAATGCAGCTTGATACCGCTTAATAAGTATAGAGGTGTATGTGTTTTGGGGTGTCAAACAGCTGTCACAAACTGTCACCTCCACAAGAGAAACCTTGGCACACAACAAATTAAACTACACTTCTTTTTTAGCTGTCATTATTCATAGCCAATAAGTTGAAATGCTCTCGGCATTTCATGTGCAAATAAAACCATGAGGAAGCGCAGTAGATCAGAATAGTGGGCCAACAGATAAAACAGAGAAAACAACACGCTGTCTCAGTCCTTCTGAAGTGGCTCATCATCACCCCTGCACCAGCATGCACCAAATGAGATCCAGCCTGGGGCAATGTATTAAATATGCATATCAAAGCAAATGAAAAAATAAACCTGGAGATTCAAATTGGACACATTTACATGCTGAAAATGTTCCCCTCATACCACTTTTCAGGTAGTAGTTCTACGGTATTTTCCCTTTTCTTGCTGGTGGGGGGTTAAGGGAGAGCGCGCTGGCAGGAGAGGCAGAAACTAAGAGAATTCACTTTGTAGGCAGATGCCTGCTAATGAATACAATCAATTTACCTATGGCACAAAAATATCAAAAAATGGTGAAAACTCTCCAAGGTTTTCTCTCACCTCCCGCATAAAATTCCAGTCGGTAGCAAACCTCGCCATTTCCCACTCGGTGTGCTGGTGGAACAAATTATTGCTTCCTTTCAAAACAAATAGCAGGGGGCTAAAGTAAAAATGTTATAGTTCAGATCTCTAGGAAATAGAAGGCTTTAAATTATGATGCCCAATGAGGTGGCAAGCCCTCGTGGGTTCAAAATAAATCAGTTGTCATCTTTATTTGATTGGGGGCCTGAAAGAGGAGCAACAAATGTTACCGTTGACTCTTTTATCCAAAGATGATGATTGTTAAATTATTAAAGCACTATCCTCTTAGGTACCACTGACTACTTGAGTGTAATTTAAATATTACAATAGTTTCATAAACTGGAACTGTCGATCAGCCAATCCTCTAAACAGCCTAGTTTATCTTATCTCTTCTGTGTAAACATCAGCATGTTCTAGTTCCATACATCGAAAACAGTTGCCAAGAAGCTATTCCAGAGACTCAAGTAGTCGAGACCCCCATAAATGTCACGAGAGAAACGTTTTGGGCTGCAGATAACTGTGAACCTCTCATTCTACAAATCAGGTAACTATATCCTTCTCATTCCCCCAATACTGCAGAATGCATATGAACTGAGAAAGAGGAAGCTATGAAAATAAGCAAATGACGACAACAACAAATATTTCTAAGGTGGTGTCTCGCCTTATAGACAACAGCCACACGTCATAATGCCACATATCAGCAAGTAAACTTTCCGTAGCTGCTTGCTGCACCCTTTTGATTTTCGTTAATATACTCAAATACAAAAGAGCCCCCCAAAGTTCCCCCATTGTGATGGGAAAAGCCAAGAGTAAAGACAGGCACAGGAACTTTCAATGTCATAGCATTTATTCTGTCTCAGAACTAGACAACCAGGACTGAGGTTTTCTTTTTCTTTCTTTCTTTCTTTCTTTCTTTCTTTCTTTCTTTCTTTCTTTCTTTCTTTCTTTCCTTTTGTTCTTAGGCTGGATTTCCATACAGTACAAAGGCTAATAATTAAAATGTATGCCTGTATATTTTCAAAACTTTTTGGGGGGAGGTAGGGGAAAGGTAAAGAATCTCACAGAAGGTTTACTCTCCAGGCCTCTCAACCCATTCCTCTTAATAACCAAGAATGGGGTGGGGGTGGGGGGGGTGGACAGTTGTGGTAATGGTACAAACTGCCTTCAAGCCTCAAAGCTGTTTAACTCCACAACATGCTAAATTAGTATTTCAGCCAGCCAGTTATTAGACTATAGCCTATATCACTTAGGTTGTAAGCTCAATTGAATATAATCTATAGACACCCTGTCCCCCACCCCAGGCTTGAGTTCCTATAAATAAACTGCTGTTCACACCCACTCTTTAACCTCGCCACTCTTGCCTTTCCTACCAGCTGCAATCTTTCTTCTCTTTGCTTCTTTTTCAAATTTTCAGTCTCACTACATATGCTTTTTTTTTCCTTTTTTTTTTTTTTTTTTTTTAAGCATCAGGCTCCCTAGATCGGTTCCAAAATAGGATTAAAAACAGAGAATAGAAAGAAATCTCCCCTCCTAGACTGACATACACAGTCACTCCTTACTATACTCTGTCTTCATTCACCAACTGTTTAAGTGTTAAAATTCAACCACTAACCTATGGTTACTCAATCGCAATTCCCTTCAGCTTTCTGTAATACATTGTTAATAACTGTTTCATCAAAGTTACTGTCTTTTATTATAAAGATGCTTCAGGCACTTGGCAATAAGTCCATATACTGACAATAAGTTTCTATAGAGCAAAAGCTCAGAGAATTGTAGTGTGTTCACTCCTTCTTTCCTTTCTAATGCAATGCAAGATTGTCAATAATTCTCAGGATTGTCATCTCTGTGAGGGACTGGGAAGTTGGCCCTCCCTCCCCAATTCTCTCTTGTCCTTCAGTGCTCTCTCCCCCACCCTGTCCATCTAGCCGACTTGCCTCTGGGTCCCTGCCGCACTGATTACACAGAGTTGGGAAAGCAGAAAAGGCAGCAGTCACCATATCAAACAGACAATTTGCTAACACTCAAGTCACCAAATCCAGGAAACTTTACACATTAAGAGCACAAATCACTCTATCAACTCCCTGGTTTCTTTGGTTCTCCACATAAATAAGGAAGGGGGGGCAGCAAAGGGCAAAGGAAGATGAAAGGTGTGGCAGAGGTGGTGAGAAAGGGAGAAAAGACCCCCAAAGAGACCAAATCCCTTAACAAGAAAACCAAGTTTGAGCTTAGCTAAATGTTACAACAACTTTTTTAAAAATGCTATGCCCAGTAGTCTCAAAAGAATGCCAAAGGGCTCTCAGACTTACATGGTCAGCGAGATTTGTAGAGGAGCCTGAAAGTTCTTCGTGATCTGACTTGGAGCTGCCGTCCCTTTCATCAATGACAAGGTCGATGGGCATTTTCCCCTTCAAACAGCTAATGTACCGATGGCAGAAGTTATCACACAGTTCGTGGACCTAAAGGGAGGGTCATGGTGGAAGGTTCAGCTCATGTTGTTGTTGTTGTTATTGTTTTGTTTCATTTTTAAAGGGAAAAAAAATCAGGATGCAGGGTTACATTTGGAAAGAGCAACAGTGCAACCTCTTCCAAACTAACTCTAATTAATGGGTGTAATACTTGAAGGCGAGGAAACAATAGAGCAATTGTTGCAACAGATATTATTCTCGGGAGACTTCCCTGAGCAACAAGTCACAATAAAGGGAGTACAAACAAGACTGGAAATAACTGGGTTCAGACTGGGAGTCCGGAGGTGGGGTTGGGAGGGGGGATCCAATCTGATGATAACATCAAAATGTTAGAACGCTGGAACTGGGAACAGCATTGGCATTTGCGATTCAACAAGCTAAGAGTTTCATATGTTTCCAGGGGAAAGTGACTGAGCTGGAGAGCAATGTGAAGACAGCCCAGCGAGGATGATTTCCCCCTGCGTGTACCTAATGCGCACTCTGGTCTGAGGGTGAGCTAAGCTAATAGAGACGCAAGCAGGCTGAATGTCCAGTAACACAAATGGTTTGCTGCATTTCAAAATAATCCTGAATGCCTAGGGAAAAAGACAGGGCGCGGGGGGGGGGGGGGTGGTGGCGCACAGCAGAGCTGTCCTAATTCACCCATCCTCTGAGCCCTTGGGTTGAGGAGCAGTTTGAAGGAAGGACATAGTAACAAGTTGCTCAAAACCTCCAGGTGCTCAGTGCCTCAGCCTGGAGATTTGGCAGAAGACATCCCGACTCAACGGAGAGAGGGAAGTGGCTAAATCAAAGTAGGGAGTGTCATTCCCTGCTTACCTTTTCTAACTCCAAGAGATGAAACCTTAGTACTTGTATTGCTTGGATCATCTGAAAGAAAAGTTTGGAGTGTGGAGTTAGGGCTCTGTGACTCAAAGCCCTGAGTGGGGGGTGGTGGGGGAATTGAGCTGGGGAGAAGAAACAGGCAAGTGGCCAGGCAAAACCCACACATCAAGAAATCATCAGAAAAACCAAGTGATTACTGATCATCTCTGCCTCATTGGCCACGGGTAGGAATCTGACTCAACCTGAGCCGAGGCGTCTAATATCTTTGCCCCCTGTGTTCACTGAGCTATTTGGAAGGACTGCTTTCCTAGGGCCAGGCCTTCCTTCTCCGCCTGAGTCTTTAACCGTCCCCTCTTTCGACCTCAGGCCAAATTAAAAAAAAAAAAAAAAAAAAAAAAAAGCTTCGGAGAGAGAAAGCTTTTTACAGCACACCCAGCAAAACCCGTCCTTACTAAAGAAGGAAATACTCAAGATGAATGGTGAGGCAGGGCCTTTGAGAGCGGATTTAAGTACTTTTAATATTGAAATTGTGCAAATTAGCAAAAGAATCGCACCTAAAAGTGGCCTGCGCGGGCCTGCCCCAGGACCCCCCCCCCCCCCACACACACACACACCTCCCAACTCCCCGCCCGCCCTCCGCTGGGCCAGCGGTTACTTCCTTCGGGTTAGCTGCTGGGGGCTCGGCTGCCTACCCCGGCAAAGAGAGGAAATAACTCACTTCTCGAAGCCTCACTCCCCGGCCGAGACCCGGGACTCATCCACTGCTCACACTCGGGGCGCTGTGTCCCCGCCTGCTGCTCGCTGGCCTCTGCTCTCCCCTACAACCACCCCTCACCCCTTACCTCCCCTCTTCCTTTCAGGGGCTCAAAACTGGTCCCTTCCCCCTCACCACCCTCCTCCCCCCGTCACTTTGGAGCCTCAAAACAGGGTTCTGCTCCAACTCCCTGGAGCTCCAGGGGAAAGTGGGTGCTTCCAGGCAAGGAAAGGGGCCCAGGCTGGGGAAAGGGAAGAAACCGTGAGCCTTACCAAATTGTCCAGCTCTGGGTTTGAGGAAAAAAGTGGCTTTTCCGCACGAACCTGGAAGAAGCAGGGAAAGTCAACATGAATTACCAGCCCAACTTGAAAGAAGGAAATCCCTGTCACGGACTAAATTGCATGAGTGGGGAAGGTGGAGAGTCAGCAGCCGTGAAGAGGAGAGAGGCTTTGGTAAAACACAGGACACAAACTAGTGCCTTAAAATAGTGCGGTTGCTTGAAAAAGTACTGGGCCTCCTGCTCCTAGCCCCATTAAGGGGTACCCGGAAATGCTGAGCTGCAGCTGGAAATTCAGGGCCCTGCTCCAGGCCCGAGTACCCTCTTATTCAGCCCTCTAAGGGACAGTGGCTCTCAGCCTTCCTCACCTTACTGCCCGCACTGACCACCCCACCAGGCGCCCAGCTTCCTCCCCTCCCAGGCACTCTCGGGTTCCTCACCACCCCTATCCCCAATTCTTGTTCTAGTAGCTGCAGGCGGGGAAAAGGCCAAGCCCCAGATTAGGAGCAGGTCAACTTTAATTCGAGGGTCGAGCCCCTGTATTCCTGGCTGGGGGGAAAAACAAACACCCATATTTATCTCCGCTTCCAGTTCGCCTCCAGGCTCAGGGATGGGGAGGAGGCGTAGCGCTCGGACTGGGCCAGAGGAACAGATCGGGTGTCCCTGCCTTTTCCTCCTCTTTCATGTAAAGCTCTGAGGAAAGGGGAGGGGGTGGTGAGGGTCTGCAGGAGGGTGAGTGGGTCAAGAAGGCTGGACCTGCTTGGCGAAGACCGCGATGTCCTCGTTGAAGGAGTCGGAGGAGCAGACGTCTCCGCCGGCCACTCCGGGTTCCCGGGGAGTGCAGGTCGCCAGCTCGCACTTCTCAAAGACCAGAGCTAACAGAGGAAACAACGGGTGCCTAACGGGCAGCGCCACGCAGAGACACACACACGGAGACGGGGTGCAGAGGGGAAGGAGCGAGAACTGTAATCAACAAGTTTGGAGGGTTCGGATTCCTTCTTTCATAAAACAAGCACGCATCACACTTTACAAGCCTTCCTCAGTCAGCCGAGCCTGGGCCAGAAACAGAAAGGAAAAACGGCCTGGCCCTTTCCCTCAGCTCAGGAGTCCCTCAGGTCTGGTGGGAGAAGCCCCTGGCCACTGCAGCCCACCGAGTAAGAAGAGCCTCAGTGGGAAATAATGAAACATCCGAGCAGCTCAGGCAGTCTGGAGCCCGGAGCTGATCCAGACCCAATCCCCATACTACAGAGGCCGCAGAACCAACCCCATACCCAGCCCTGACCTCTCAAGAATGGAACACTACGGGTTTTTTTTTTTTTAATTGCTTTAGCTCTGCACATTAATGGTCATTTCGAAGGAGGCCGAAGGCTTCACCCACATAGACGCCCGAAGTGGCATTTCCTAAATCTAAATCGGAGAGGGTCCTCTTCTAACCTCTCTACCCCCTTGCCTTATAAACTTGTTTGCTCTACTTCTAGTAAAGCCCGGGCGTGGGGGCCAAAATAATAGGAATGTTAAACGCCGAGGAGCTTCCTTCCAAAGACCACATTTCTCCAGCAGGCAAAAACAAATAAATCGAGTGTTAAAACTTGGAAGCGTGCGTGCGCGTCTGCCCTTTGTGTTCCTCCGGGCGGTTTAGCTCCACTTCGGGATGCTTGCGGCCTCTGGCTTCAGGCTCCGTGGCCGTTGACCAGCCGTCCCCTCCCCTCGGCAAACCGCCGCCTTCCCCACCTACTCTCAACTGGGAGAGCCCGAGAGGTACACTTTTGGACCGGGCACCGCCATCCCTGTCCGAATTCTCTCAGGATATAAAACGCGGAATTTCCAGCCATCTCCCTCACTCCTCCTAAGAGCAGCTCTGTGCAAGCAGCAGTCCCTTCCACCCCGCTGCACTTCAAGGTCTACCCCCTTTATTTACAGAGAATTAAGAAGTGGGTGATTAGGACTTCCTGGCCGACAGAAGCAGCCCTGATCCCAGCTCAAGCTGCATTTAGTGACTCCCAGACTCTCGGTAGGAAACAGAAGAGGGGGGAAAAAAACAACAAAGTTGCTCCTCATCGGCAGGAAACTTTCTCCTTCGTCAAGGCCTCAGTTAGGGGGCCTGGAAGGACCAGCTCTGCGTCCTTTGGCCAGGAATCCCGTCCTTGGGGAGAAGGCCCTGGCAAGATTCTCAGGACTCAGTCACTCTGGGTTGTGGGGTCCGGAGTGACTGGGCTATGGGGGTGGAAGAGGCTTTATCTTTCGGGGATTTACACTTCAGGCGAAGAAGAGCAGGCCCCCTTCTCTGTCCTTTCTGAAGGCAAGCGGTCCCCCCCCCCCGCCCGCCCCCACAGCCCCCCCCCCGCAGAAACAACTCCCCACTTAGCCGACCATCCCCTCAACCCCCACAGAGACGAACACACACTCGCACTCACAAACAGTATGCTGGGTCGGGAGGGGGGGGGCGGTTGGTTTACCCATAGATCGCGTCCTTGTCCCGCTTCAAGGCGTCGTTGACAGCGGATCCCATGCTGGCCGGCATGACATTGGGGTGCGGGGCGTGCGCGCCGTAGTGCTGCGTGGCGTGGAGCGGCGGCCCGTGGTTCAGGTGGTGAACCGGAGGGATCGGCCGCGGCGCGTGAGGGTCTCCGTACATGGAAGCAGGCACCCCTACTCCGTCCATCCCGCCGTAATGGGGCAGCTCATCGTACTGTCGGAACCCGGCAAAGGGGAGGGGGGCGCAGGAGGTGAGGGAGAGCCAAGGGGGAATAGAAAAAGAAGATGGGAGAAGAGAGCCGGGAGAGGAGTGGGGAAAGAATAGAGGAAGGGTGGAGGGAGAAAGACGAAGGGCAGCGGGGGCAGGCAGGAGAGAAAGAAAGAGAGAGAGAGAGAGAGAGAAATAAAAACAAAGTCAGAAAGGAGAAAAGTACCGAGCACGAGTTGAACGCACAGAAACCAAACCAGCCGAAACAACGAGTTGAAAGTTGCGGGGGAAATGTTTTTAAATTTTAAAATGAAAAAGTATGAACCAAGAGCAGCGTTTAGAGCAGGGAGAGGGGGCAGTGAGGCCAGGGACCGAGGGGGCGCCGGGAGGTCCCGCTCGGGCCAGAGGCAGCAGAACCATAGCGAGCCAACCGAGGGAGAAGTGGAGTTAGTGTGAGAAGGAAGCCCCGGATCCCACCCCTAACCCCCCTTCGCCTCCTCCCGAGGATCCAATAAATCAAAAGGCGAAATGAAACAAAATAAAGAGAAGAAAAACGCTAATAATCAGGAGGAGAACGCCGAGGACGAGGGAAGACTGGGGCCAGTGCCTCCCCGGGGGCAGGGAGCGGAGGGGAGGGGGGGGGGAATAACGTGAAAGTTACCAGAAACATTATTTAGCAGCGGATTCCCTGCGTCCTTGTCAATTTCAGAGACAAAACAAGCAGCCCAGGCTAGTCTAGGCGGCGGCGCAGCGGCTGCGGCAGCGCGGCCCCAGCGGCGGCCCCGGCGGCGGCGGCGGCTCCTACGCAGCCCGTGCCCGCCCCGAGCCGCGGGAGCAGCGGCGGCAGCGGCGCAGCAGCGGCAGCGGCGGCAGCAGGAGAACCGGGGGAATCGCGCTGCTGGGGTAAAAGCTGGAGCGAGGCGAAAGCGTGTAACAATTGCACACGCACACACACCACTCACACGCACTCGCCGCCCGCCCGCTCGCACAGCGCTGGAACACGCGCGCCCAGACACGCACACACGCACGCACACACACTCGCACACACGCAGAGGCACGGGGGGGAAAAGCCGATGAATAATTTTGCTGCTATTTTTTTAAATACTGGCCGCCATCATCAAGCAGCGAGCAGCAGCAGCAGCGTTGAAGGGAGAGGAGGCATCGGGACAGGCCCCTCTTAAGAGAGGATTTATATCTAGGTAAGTGTTGGAGATTTAAACCTACCCTTTGCGCCATCAGTCTGCGCTCCAATAAACTCCTGGATGTGTCGTATATTTAATATCCCAGTCCGGATAAGAAAGTGATCTAGGCTGAAGATTCCTTTTTTTTTTTTTTTTTTCCAAACCAAAAAGACTTCTCCCAATTCTCCAATATGTTATTTTTAGGGGGGGAAAAAAAAGCCCAGGCAAGACAACGAAGAGTTTTTTTTTTTTTTTCTGTGATATTTCTTCTTTTTCTCTTTTTTCCTCTTCTTCCTCCTCCTCCTGATCTTCCTCCTCCTCCTCCTCCTCCACCTCCTCCTCCTCCCCCCTCCCCTCCTCCTCCTCTTCGGTCCTCCTTTCCCCCTCTTTCTCTTCTCTTCCCCTCAGTTGAAAAAAAAAAAAAAAAAAAGAAAGAAAAGAAAAAGAAGAAAAAGAAGAAAAAAAAATTGTCAAGCCCCCGAACTGAAGGTTACGAGCGGCCCGTCAGCAGCCCACATGTAACCGAACTGTCGTGTTTCATGGCTTTTTGCCACTCCAGCTGTCAATCAAAGCCCGGAATGTCAAGGTAGTGAATGAATGATGGTTGATGATGATGAAGAGGAGGAATCTTTCAGACCCGTTTTTTTTCTTCCAGTAAAACTCCGCGAGGGGTTTCTGCTTCTTGAATTTTTTCCTCCCCCCTCCCCCCCTCTTTTAGCTTGGCCCCCGCGGTATCTATGATATGATCCTCTCTCTTTAAAGTATCGTTCAAAGAAAGCAGAGGGGAAAAATCAAGAAAAAAATTGAATAGTTTGCAAAAATTGGACTTCCTCCCCCCCTTTCCTGGTAGGTATTTTGTCTCTCCCTCTCTCTCTTTCTCGCTCGCTCGCTCTCACTCGCGCTCGCTCTCTCGCGCTCGCTCTCTCGCGCTCTCTTTCTCTCTCTGGGAGATGAGTGAGTGTCAGTAGGTGTTGGCAGGTTGGCTGCTGCCTGGCTTATAGAAGAGCCTCAGTTTGGCGGCGCGGGTCGGCGGCGGGAGAACGAAATGACGGAACCCGGAAGTCGTGGTGGCCATAGCCCGTCGTACGGCGGAGACACATCCCGGGAGTGGGGAGCGGGAGCGAGGAGGAGCGCGCCGCGCCGAGCCTCTGATATGCAGCGAGTGCGATCGGACGGCCCCGGCTGGGGGGGCGGGGGAGGCGGGGGGTGGGGGGGAGGGGAGGCAGGAGCCTCGCGGACCCGAGCAAATCAGCGAGCCTGGTTCTCCTCGGGGACGGCCGGGGGGGGGGGGGGGGGGGGGGAACCGAGCCGGAGGAAGAGGACTGTGTGTGTGTGTGTGTGTGTGTGTGTGTGTGTGTGTGTGAGAGAGAGAGAGAGAGAGAGAGAGAGAGAGAGCGCATGCGGGCGGGCGCGCGCGAGCGAGGAAAGAGGGAGAGAATGAAGAGGACAGGGAGAGCGCAGAGAGGAAAACTGCAGAAAACCACAGGGAAAGTACGGTACAGCCTCAGATCTTCTAAATTTTTTTTTTTTCAAACTTACTTCTAGTTCATTTTCCCATCACACCAGGCGCAAGCCTAACGGGGTCGTGTTGGGGACGATTGGAATGGCGATCTTGCTTTTGTTCCTTTTAATTCCGCGGGCCCCTATGCCTCTTCCAGCCGATTACTGCGCTCCTGAGGGCTTTCTGCTAAGATCCAGGGGCAGCTGGCTGTGCAAATCGTACCACTGCCGGCCTAGAGGTTTTTTTGTTTGTTTGTTTTTGTTTTTGTTATTTTTAACTGGTACTTTCTTCCCTGTGCACATCCAGCGCCCTTGTCAACATTTATTTTTTTCAGGACAAGAAGAGATCAGCTTAACTCAGCACTGTCTCCAAGCGGTGCGGACAAGGGCCACCCTGGAGAGTCTCTGGGGGCCGCGATGGAATTGGGAGGGAGGAAGTGGGGAGGAGTCGTTTGGGTGTTTGATGTTGTCTGATGTCGCCAGGAGGGAGAGTGTGTGTGTGTGTGTGTGTGTGTGCGCGCGTGCGTGCGCGCGCGCCACTAGTGTGCGCTTCCGAAGTGGATCTCACTTAGAGCTGGGAAGCACCGGATAGAGAGGGAGGGAGAAAGATGCCATTCAAGGAGAATTGGCCGGTACTCCCTCCCAGCTTTGTTGTGGTCGCCCAGGGCGCAGAGGCCGGAGAGCGGTATCGCCAGCTAAAGGTTGTGTTAATTATACCGTACAATTTCGCGGGATCGGGAAGACCGGCCGACTACGAGAGAACTTTTCCAAAAAGGAAAAGGACGAGAGTTGGGGGCAGGGGGAGGAAGGTAACTATCCTACACTGTTTTGTGTAAAAAGTTAGTTCTGGCGGGTGTCTCACCCAATCCCCGGCAGGAGCTGCACCCAGCCTCACCTCGACGCCGCCGGTTTCACGGTGGCGGTGCGTCAATCACTCCGAGCCTCGAGCTGGGGGCGGAGTTATGGTCACCCTGCGCGCTCTGCGCAGCTGCCCCCTCCGCCCCCCCTGCTCCCTCCAGCCGTGCAGTCCGGCCCTGGTTGCTTCGAGCGCACCCTCTACCCAGCAACTCGCTCTTGTCCGATTCATGGTCCCTGGCTCAGGGAATCGAAAACAGACTGTTCCTCAACAGCCGACTCCCTCTCCAACTTTGAATTCATTCTGGATAGTAGAAAGTAGCATATTTTCCGCGCGCAATTTTGACCCGACTTCCCGGGGGATGGGAAGCACAGAGAAAAATAAAGCTGTGTGTGTGTGTGTGTGTGTGTGTGTGTGTGTGTGTGTGTGTGTGAGAGAGAGAGAGAGAGAGAGAGAGAGAGAGAGGCGCGCGGATGGGGTTGGAGGGGGGGCTTTACATCTTCTCTGCTTCACTGTAAGCTTTCGGGCAACACTCAACTGAGCTTAGATCGCAGCCTGCAGAGACTCCAAGCTAAGTCGGAGAAATTTGGCCCCGTTTTAATAGGGCTGGGGAATGAGCTCCGGAGGTCAATAAAGCCCTCCAAAAATGATGAATGATTGAGCACCTGTGATGATGATAGTGATTACCAGAGCAATTAAACAGTTTGATTAAATGAGCCATCATAACAATGATGTCTGCGGGAAATCGGCCCTCACATATAAAAATAGTGCGGTGGGGCTGTCAGAGGCGAGGGTAGCGCGACGCCAGGGAGCTGGGCTGTGGACCTCGGGTTATTTGCCGGGGTGACCACAGCAGGAGCCGGCCCGGCGCTCGGAGCTTCGGAGAAGAGAGTCTAGACCAGATTTTCAGCCACTTTTACGCCGGGCTTCAAGCCTGTATGATCCAACGGGTATGAAATCTGCAGGTTGTGGGGAGGGTCCGTCCCCCTCCACCTTTTCATTTTTTTTTTCCCTAGAAGAACTCCAAGATTAAAAGCATCCTCCTTATTTGTTGCTGAGTTGCTCGTCGACATATAAGAAAAGGTGAGTAGAAAAGGAAAGAAGACAAAAAGAAAAAAAAAAGTTGTCTTGCAGAATTTTGTTTCAAGCGGCAGTTATGAGAATTCAGTTTAGCCGGGGCGGGAAGGCTGAGAGAAAAATAACAATCTGGTCTCCGCCTGCGGAGGGTTTTCTACTAGAGATGTTGAAATTGCTGTTTCCGAGTTCCCCGTGCAGCGCCGCTGAGAAGTTCATAGTGATTTTTAGTTATTCTTCCAGTTGTTCGTATTTTCAATATTGTGTACGTATTGTCGCCAATAGGGTTATTGTTGTTTTAAACAGCCTGTGTAGTAAGCGTCACTTCTCTTTTTAAAAAGAAACTCAATTTCCTTGATAAACGCTCCTTTTATAAAGATCAACTTGGAAACAAATCTCTACGTTGCCGAGTTTAAACACTGAAGGTTTCTACCTTATGCTGCCTTTACCACCACTTTTTTTTTTTTTCATAATGATACTGTGAAGTGAGTTAGCATCCCCCACAGCCTTTATTTTGAAAAACTTCACGAGTATTAAGAAATATATAAGTTTCATACTTGGCAATGCATTCGGGTAAAAAACAATTCAGAGCGTTTGCTGATTTCTGTATTTTCAAACAGTTGGTAGGCTAATAATGGGCTGATTATTCCGTGATAATCTTGGGTTTTACAAAAGAAAGAAGGCTGGAACTCGATTTTTCTTGTGTTTTAATCCTTTGGGCAAGGCAGAAGTCATTTTAACCCGAACTCCTTTCTTCCTTACTTTCTAATATTCTGTAACTTCTTTTGCATTGTATTGCATACATTAAAGCAAACTACAGGGATAATCTGGTTGATGTAGGAGGGAGATAGAAATAGGACATTTTAAGATAGAGTCAGAGGGAAAAAACAAAAACAAAAAACCACAATCATCTTTAACTCCGAAGACTTCAGTTTAGGAGTGCGAGTGTTAAAAATGAAGCCCGAATGGAGGAAAGTCTGCATGATTTTAAAATTCACTGATTGCCTAAGGAGAGAATCCCGAATTTCATGCGACTAAAGAGATTTCACTTACCTAGTTGCATTCATTTATGAAACTGTACGTGTAAAAATAGCATCGCAGGGCAACAGATTACACACAAGATCAAGTTGGAGGTGATTCAGGGTGTCCGTTCTTGGTCATTCTGATGAATTCAGACTATTACTTTTAATCACCAACTTGCTGATGTTTTATTAACAGAGCTAAAAAGCATTTAAGAACTTCCTGATATCCCCCTACCTCCTTCAGTGTTGCCGGTCCGATAGAAGCGATTCCAAAGCAGTGGGGTACACACACTTTCTGATTTCTAGCCTGATAATTATGCTGCTGATGCTCCAGTCTCACTCAGCCTCTGCACCCCCACCCAGGCGGAGAGGCTCATCTGTTCTTCCACATTTGGGGTGAAGGGAAAGTAGGTGGGGCAGGCCCTGGAGACAGGCGCGAGATGGGGGTCGCAGGAGGCGGCGCACACCTCCGTCAACAGTCAGCTCCCTTTGCCCAGGCTGGAAATGGTTTTAACAGGCGGTAAAATTTCATCTTGCGGTGTCAAATTGGGGTCATTTTGGGGTTAGAGTTCTCAGTGTCCGAGAGGAGCTGTCCAGCTGCGTGGGGACTCATTAACTGCAAAAGATCTGTTTCAGTAAAAACAATTCAAAGACAATCAGAAGGCTAAAGACCCTCTACAAATCGCATTTTACAAGTGCCCCAGAACAAATATGGATGCTGAAACCTATTTCTTCAGAATCCCAAATCTGCTACTTAGCTCTGGAGTGGGGGTGGGGCACTGCATAAAAAAGAGGTGAAAGGGAGGGGACCTGATCTGGTGGGGGGGGGGGAGTGAATGGGAGGGGGGATGGGCCTCTCAAATTTAAGAGTCTAGTCTGTTTTTAATCACTTCTTTCTTATTGAAGCATCCCTAAGACTTCTGAGAACTCCTTCTTTTCTATTTTTCCTCTTCTTTTTTGACTCAACATGGAATGCTATTATAGGTAACATTTAAGATTTAAAAAGAATAATTGAATCCCAATACAGTTACTCAATTTAAAGGGCACTAGCTTTATGGAGAGTACTTAATTTGAAATGAGCATTTATGAACCTAGACTATTTTAGGTGAATTGGCCCACCTTCCTTAAGAAGTCTGTGCTCCTGTTTGATCTTTTTTTTTTTTTTTCCCCAGAAAGTTATAGGTCCTCAGCACAGATAACTTCAAATTCCTCAGAACTGTGAAGTCCAAAGTGTTAATCTGTGTATTAAAATCACTGGGTTTAAATCCTTTTTGTCTTCCTACAATAGTTAGAATAATTGACGGCTTGCTAGAGGAGCAAATAAATCCAACCTTAATCTTATTTGTAACTTTAATGTTTTGAATTGGGAGTATTTTGGGTTAAGCAGGCGTGTGTGTGTGTGTGTGTGTGTGTGTGTGTGTGTGTGTGTAGGTTCTGTTTTTCTGTTTGCTGGTATGGAAAAAAGATATCATTACTTTGATTTTAAAAATGTTTCAGTTAGAAGGAAAGTGCAATTTTAAATGAGAAGCTAGATGTGTGCGATGCTAGAGTTTTTAGAATAAAACAAAATCGATACTTTGAACTATTATTTGAAAGAAGTTTTCTTTCCTTCATTACTGACCTGAGCAAGTAAAGAGGATCATAGTATTTCATTCTTTGTCACTCTCTCTTTGGACTTCACCTCTGTCACTAGGTCTTCTCTCTCCATCTGTTTCACTGTTCTTTGAGGTCTGAACGCGACAGTGAATTTTTGTAGTCTAATTCTTTCTCCAAGCTTACCAAAGTCTTTATAAATTGTTATTCAGGATGTTTGATTGCAGCCCTGCAGAGGCAGCCTTGAGCCCAGCATCACTGGGACAAAGGCAGAGGGACTCTCTTCTGCTCCAGACCTGCTGGCTGACAGTTGGAATTTTTGATATATATTTTATTTGGCGGTTCCAATAATGTGTTTGCTTCTCCCTCCCCCATTCCCTTGCAGCCATCTATTACGTTAAAAATATCTCTTCTCTATAAACCTCAGCTCATCCTTGTGAACTGTTCTTGACCTTCCCAGCCATGTGCCAGCATCTCTGGAAGTTGGACTAGGAAGAATTACACTTCCTTCCTTACCTGTTAACTTTGCTCACTCTCTTCCTAGTTGGGATCAAGAGATAGAAGGGGACCTTTTTTGTTTGTTTTTTTGGCTTTTCCTCACTTCGGCTTTCTACCATGTATTCCCCCACCCCCATTAATAACAAGAAAGTACTCCATAATTTATTGTCTTAACGAAGATATGGTAGAATCATTGTGCTTTCTTTCCTTTTACTCTATCTTATGTCTTATTTCTCCCAATTTTAGCTGCTTCACCATCTCGCAGAAGTAAAGTATTTCAATAAATAGCCCTCTAGCGCTATCTGGCGGGGCTCCAAACACGACGTGCGCTCGCTCGCTCTCGCAGTCTCTGGCTCCTTCCCGCGCTCTCTTCCTTCCTCCCTTCTTCTTTCTCTTTCTCTAGTTTCTTTGGCTTACTATCTTGATCCTATTCCTCTTCTTTCCTCCTGCTGCCCTTCTTCTAGCTCCAACCCCTACTCCCAGCGCAGATGGCTTGGAAAGATCCGGTCAGAGGCTGATACCCTCAGAACCAGGTGATGCTCCGGCAAAGGAGCTCTTATAGGGCTCCCACCTTCACCCAGTGTGGGTCACCCGCCACCTTTGTCTTTGATTAGCATGCGGGTGTTGCTGAAAATGTTGCTTGTGTCCCAGCGTCTCAGCTGGTAGTGGTTTGGAGGGGATTAAAACTGCATTTGTGAAGTTTGGAGGAAAGAAATCAGACACTGGAATCCTGACTAGTGGAGACCAGCTAAGTTTTAGGTCGGGAGGCCTAGGCTCAGTGTGAGTTTAAAGAAAGGGTCCCAGAACTTCTCAGGGAAGGGGTTGGGGAGCAGCAGCTCTCGCCTGGACTTCGGAAGAACACTGGGCACTCATTCTTCACCCCCATCCCCAACACTTTCTCCTGCCTTCGGGATGCCTATATCATATAATGCGCTGCTCAAGTTTGTATCCTGGGCCTGTCCAAGATTTCTTTTTAAAAATGAGCTAGCTTTTCCAGCCCCCACCCCATGACCACACCAAATTTAAAGAGCAGTGGGAAAGAAAAGTGGGATGGAGAGAGAGCTCACTGGCGAGCCCACCGGGCAGAGAAGAGAAAGCCAACACAGAAACTGCAGGAACTCACGCTTGAGGATGCAGTACTCACCAACGTCCTCCCGCCTTTCTCGAAGAGATTTGTCTTATTTCTTATTGTGGTTTTGGTTATTTTTTTTTTTAAACAGTAGCCTATAAACCCTCAGCGGGGTGTGGGAAGCAATCAGAGGGGATAGGGGAGAAAGGAGAGATTCAACTTCAGCTGGATACTTTAGATACTCTCTTTAAAATTCTTATTCTCCACCCCCCACCCCCAGACACACACCTCATTCTAAGCCTTAGAAAAATCTTCAGTTCTCCCTTTGAGCAAATCTCCCATGAAACTGAGGAAAGGATATGGGGCCTGGGGAAGATTTAGACTCACTCAACTTTCTTGCATTTTCTGAAATTTAGTTTTGACCTTGCAAAGTAAAAGTGAAAACCATATTCCACCCAGCGGCTACTTGAAATGAGGGGACCTCAGCCTGCAGTGTATGTGATCACCAAAGACCCCTTCCTAATTCTGAAATTCTGCCCCCTCCCCATAATCTCAAAAAATGGAATAGAAAGTAGGGGGTGTGTGTGACACAATCCTAGGTTTTGTTTCTCAAGATTTGCCTCCCCTCCAAGCCCCCCAACACCACAGGAAGAAACTGGTGTAATTAATTGAGGACTGTTATGAGGTCATCATTAGCTAAGGTGCAAATAATTGCAGCCCATTTTTACTTAAAATTGACCAGCCCCAGAGTGATAGATCGATTTGGAGTATAAAAATGATGTATCAAAACATCAATGTCGATTATTTGAAATATTGTAGTCGAATTTTTGTATTGCTTCATCGGTTAAGTGTCTGAAAGTGCAGTGTTCAAACATATATTTATGTTGTCAATACTGTCAGAACTGTCACTTTCACTATCCTGGATTTGTACTACATTTCGAATTTACTCATTTACATAAAATGCCCACCCTAGGATTCTCCCACCCCCATCCCATCTCTCTCTTTCCTCCCATCTCTGGAAAATCCGTGTCAGTTTCTTCAAAGGACTCAGTAATCTTTGCCTAAGCTAAAGTGTGCACTGCCTCTTTTACTCAATTTTCCACATCGGATTATATGTCTTTTTCACCATTTCTAACTTTCAAAGGGAGCCTTCCTCTTTCTTCCCAATTCTGCCTACTCCAGCCTTTTCTCCGAAATAGTATGTAGCATTTGGAAAGCTTCTGGTTTAAATATCCACATCTCAGCTCCAAATAAACCAGTTAGGTAGAAAAATGGAAAAACCGGACTTCAACGTACCTCCACAGCGCACTCGTGTAAACCGGGCTGTTGCCGGGCACACGTCCTCCCACGTGTCAGCGTCCATCATCAAATTACCTGGAAGACTGAAACCTTCCAGGGAAAATGAATTTGAAAACATAAATACGTTTTCTTTTACTTAGAAGCTGTGATAGGAGAAAAAGAAATAATACATATAAATGATCGGCACGCTTTACCTTTAAAAGCTTTTGAACTCAATCAAAAGACACAAGTTGGAAGCAGAATTGACAGTTTTAATTCTACCCATTTTCACCTGGCACGTCAGATCAGAGGCAATCATTTATTTTAGGGGGGGGGCGGGTGTATGGGAAAGCCTGATGGAAAGCTCGAATCCACTGAAGTCTCTATCCTAAAAATCACAGAGAAATTAAGACACTTACTGAAACGCAAACATTCCATTGCTCCACACTTAGTCTAAACTAATTGAAATTTATAAATTCACATTCTGCCTAATTTTATGCTTTTTTATTTTCTAGGATTCCCTCCAAGTCTGATAGGAAAGACAGGGCCACTTCTGGATAAGCTGTAAGGATGCGTTTTCATTTCCACAACATTGAAGCACTTTTTATAAACCTTGTATTGTGCTTAAATAAATCTATCTGGACATGAAGAGAAGTGACTCATACAACGATAGCTTGGCTTTGTGCTGTCAATCCTAGCATTAAAAAAAAAAAAAAAAAAATCCAGAATCCTCCTGAGAAGCTTTTCCATATCCACTCATTTCTCAAAACAAACAAACAAACAACTAAAAACAAGAAAAACTAGAAAAGCAAAAGAAAGTTTACTGTATGCATCTGGGTGTCTTCTCGCGCATTTATAAATGTCTCCCAGCCCCGCTTGCTGTGTTGCCTCCCTCCTGCCACACACTCTAAGGCAGAGGCATCGAGGGATCGCCCCCAGAGAGTTGTGTTTACTTAGGTTTTTTTAATCTCTCCACCATGTATGACAAGTGTTACTTCAAGAAATTCATCAGCCTTCTACAGATACTTCCAGGTTTTGCTGTAATGATCTGCAGAAGAGAACTGCCATCACTTTCTCACATCCCAAGGTGTTGCAGGAACTCAGAGAAAGGGGAGAGTGGCTGAAACGCTTAATTACAGTGGGGGAGGGAGGAGCGCAAGGCGGGGACCGAGGGAGGAGGGAAAGGAGGAAGATCCTTTACCTAGCCTGTACCTGGAGAGAGCTCTGAATCCTCTCAGTGGAAATTTGGGAAAGGTATTGTTGCCTTTTTTTTTTTTTTTTTTTTAATGCCTTTGGGGAGAAGTGATACCCTTGTGTAACAATTAGCTCAGACAATAAAAATAATTGGAAAATCAGTTGGAATTTCTGAGTTTTTAATTACGTTTAATTTTGTGCTAAGCCGTAAAATTACGAATGCCCCTCAATTAAACACTCTCCTCTTGTAAAGCGTTTAACAACAATTATTCCTTAATCAGTCTGAATGTGAGTCACAAATGATGCTTTTCCACATCAAAGGGACGTCCTTCGACGTTACCTTTTAGTCATAAGTAAGAGGATTAATTCCTATAATTAGAGGGATAAATATGTGCATAAATACATCTCTCACTCTCCTTAAATACACACACACACACACACACACTTTCACTCTGCGTGAGACGTGGCCGGCTCTGGTAGGGTAAGGGTTTTTAATTGTCCTTTTTTGCCTGACATCCCTTTGCTGGCCGGCGAAAGCAACCAAGCAGACCTGGGAGCGAAGGACAGACCTCCACAGAGGTACGCATACACAGGTCAGGCAGGAGGTGCAAAGCGAGGGGGTCCCAAGGCCCCCACCAATTCCAACATGACCCTCCCAAGACAATAATCCACTCCGCACCCGTGCCCCTGCCCAATGCGGCAAGAGTTCTCTTCCTGTCGGTCCACTCGCCCAGAAGACCGGGGTCCCCGCCCTAAGCCGCACACCAGGTTGATTCTTCAGGCTACAAATAAAAATTGAGCATGACCTTTTAAAACTCCTGTGTGAGTATCTCATTTACCTAATGACTTTATGTCACCTAGGAAGAAGGTCAATTTCCTCTTAACCTTTCCCCTGCTGCTGCAGTAAGCATTCTTCCCTAATCAATGGTGGCTGGAATAATCAATTCCCATTTTATGATCGCTGACAAACTCAATCTCTGGGCAGGGTGTGAGCAGTGGGGCCGGGACAGAGGTCTCTCTGGGTACGCCCAGCTCCGCCCGGCGCCAAGGGAAGCCGCTCTCTCTTCCGTGGAGTTCAGAGACCTTGGCAAACCTCCCTCCCCCAACCGCCTTCGTGACTTCTGAGTTGTCACTAATCCGAACCTGATATTCACCAGAGCTCCTTCGGTCACCGACAACGCTCCCCGCTGCTGCTGGGCCTCCCACCTACCCCTCCTCAGCGTGTTTTCATTTCAAAGTCCGCTGGCTGGGATTGCCCTCGCCCAAACGGGGTGTGTGCGTGTTTCATTTATATTTAAAAAATTATTTTTGCCTTCATCAGCTTCGATCTCTCAGCCTTCACTCTTAGCCCGGTAACTTTGCATAAACAAAGCAACAACAGAAGGTCAGAGTGGGTGGATTCGTGTGGAAATGAAGTCAACTGGCAGAATGCTCTCTCTTTCTTTCTTACCTCCTTTCTTTTTTTTCCCTTCCTTCTCTCATTTTTCCTCCTCTCCTCTTACCTCCTTCCTTCTCCACCTCCCCTTCCCCCCATAACACCCATTTATCCTAAAAGATTCCTTTATTAGATGCCGCTTTACCTCTATTCCGATTTCCCCAGTCTGGGGAAACTACCAGGAAATTTACGGTATCAAAGTTAATTTAAAAGAGAATTTAGGGTAAGTTCACAGTTACTTATCTTTAAAAGGCCTACATAGGAGCCTAGTTCACCTCCCAATCTCTAATAAAGTAAAAGCTGACTTTGCCACACACAGGGCTTGTTTGAAAAGAGGGATCTCATAGCACTGGTTCAGCATATGACTCACTGGAATCTTTTCCCCCTCATTGTCCCAACCAGATTTTCACTTACTACCAAGTCCTGATGAAGCTGCTGCTGACTATCTGACAGTCTGAACACCTGCATAGCTAGGGTTCAAGTGGCATGAAAATCACTTTTCTTAGAAAAGATGGCCACAACCAGGTTTTTTTGAGATTTCTTATGACTACTCAGCTAGTTAAAACTGAGATCCAAACTGAACTTTTTCTCCTGAGAGTGTTCTCTCAAGGCCAGGTGATGGCCTCTGAAAAGGTAACTAAAATGCCCCTTCTCTTAACTCATAGCACCTCATGACTTCTGGGCAGTCTGCTAAAATTGGGAAGTTTGTCAAGTGACCAAAACAAAAATGTAACTATTCTACTTTAAAAAGTGGAATAAAGGATAGATCACCTACTCTGGTGTAAAAAAAAAAAAAAAAAAAAAAAGAAAAGAAAGAAAAAGACATTTGAGTTCAAGGTGAGTCGTATCCAGGCCAAAACACTGTTTACTCAAGAACAGCTTTCTCACATCTGGTTAGCAGGACTGACCAATCTCGCACTCCAGCCTGCGTGAAACTGAAACTTCCACTCCTGCCTGGGGCTGAAGGTGCCAGAGTTCTGACCTCTGAGAGACTGTGAGGACCGGCCAGCTACAGGACTTGACCTGGGATGCAGCCAGGCCAGGTTCCCAATAGTTCACTTCCCTTCTTGCTTCATACCAGGAAGTACATTTGCAATGCTAGTTGAGTTAGATTCTGGGTTTAAATGGGTGTTGAGGACTGGTCAAGCCCTGAGTCACACTTCGTAATAGTCTGGCTTTTAGATTTGTTTCATATTCCCAATAACTGAACTACTGACTTTTTGGGACCATAACCTGTTTGTAGGTCAAGAAATGCTTGTACAGGAAGAGTTCCCCATTACTATGAGTCCTAAGTGGGACTTTTATTTCTATTTGACAAGGGAGTAGACAGATTGGGGATGGGTCCCCTGACCTCAGATAATTACTACAGTCTTCCCCCATAAGCAAAAAATTTTTTAAAGTTTATTTATTTTGAGACAGAGAGCAAGCAGGGGAGGGGCAGAGATGGAGTGAAAGAGAATCCTAAGCAGGATTCTGCCAAGAGTGCAGATGCAGGGCTTGAACCCAGAAACTATAAGATCATGACCTAAAACAAAATCAAGAGTTGGATGCTTAACTGACTGAACTACCCAGGTGCTGCTCATCTTAAGCAAATTTAATTTTCATGCAAGGAGTAACTAACAATCTCTGATCATTCACTGTATGAGAATTTCCCTTCTTTTTCTTTTTTCTTTTTAATGTTTATTTTTCAGGGAGAGACAGAGTGAGAGCAGGGGATGGGGCAGAAAGAGAGGGAGACACAGAATCCAAAACAGGCTCCAGGCTCCGAGCTGTGAGCACAGAGCCCGACTCCGGGCTCAAACCCACAGACCATAAGATCATGACCTGAGCCAAAGTCAGAGGCTTAAAGGACTGAGCCACCCAGGCGACCCCTCTCTGTTTCTTATCTTAAGGGCCCTCACAGGGATATTGAAGATATAAGATATTGAAGAATATGCTTAATACTAGTTTTTGGTTTCACTTCATTTAAACATCTTCCATTCTGCTCACTTTTTCTATAGTCTACTGGAACACTTTGCATAGTCTTGGGCTTTGATCTAAGTCCAGCATGAGAAACAGGAAAATCCAATCAGCAGTTTACTCCCCACTATACACTCAATTACTCTTGGGAAAAGGACAATCCTTTTTTTTTTTTTTTTTTTTTTTTAATGTTTGTTTGTTTATTTATGAAAGAGAGACAGCATGAGCAGGGGAGGGGCAGAGAGGGAGGGAGAGAGAGAGAATCCCAAGCAGGCTCTGGAATGTCAGCATAGAGCCTGATGCAGGGCTGGAATTCACAAAATGTGAGATCATGACCTGAGCAGAAACAAAGGGTTGTGTGCTTAACCAACTGAGCCACCCAGGAACCCAAAAAGGAAAATCCTTTAATTATGCTTAATTTGACAGTATGTCAGAAGAAAGAAATTTTATATATATATATAAAAGAATGCCATTTTCTTCATCTAACAACTTTATCCTTACCAGTGTCTCACTCAGGGTTCTAAATCAAAATCACATGTCAGAATATAAATGATAAGTATAAGAACAGGAAGAAGGACTACACAGACTACTAGCTTTTCAAAGGTGCCTAAGGTCTCTGCAGTGCTCAGATCCTAAATGGAAAGACATCTCTTTCAAGCATCTCTAAGGGAGATGGTTGAATTAGATCATTTCTTTATTTTTTTTTTAACGTTTATTTATTTTTGAGACAGAGACAGAGCATGAACAGGGGAGGGGCAGAGAGAGAGGGAGACACAGAATCTGAAGCAGGCTCCAGGCTCTGAGCCATCAGCCCAGAGCCTGACGTGGGGCTTGAACTCACGGACCGCGAGATCATGACCTGAGCCGAAGTCGGACGCTTAACCGACTGAGCCACCCAGGCGCCCCTGAATTAGATCATTTCTGCAGCTGTTTCTAACCCTGGAGGTATATAAAAGGGACTCCAAGGCTGAGGAGTAGTAAGGAGTCCAGGCTCTGGAGTCTGACAGAAAGGGATTGAATCTTGGTTTTGTACTAAGGCAACTCTGTAACTTTATGTAAGTCACTACCTTCATAGACCTTCAGTAATCTCATGCATAAATCAGAATAACTATACTGAATATTACTGGGTATCTTTTGTTGGTCCCTCCAGATCCATTCTTCACTTTACATCCATTCCATCCTATTCTGTGGTCCTGAAGTGAGGTATGGACAGGGCCACCTTGGCCCTTGATTCCTGTTGGGTTTGCCCAGAATGGGTAGAGTCAGGTCTGAGTGTAGATTCCACGGTCCCTGTGGGCTGGCTGCAACCCAGCCATAGCTCAATCAGCCTTCTCTACAGAGATCTCTCTCTGGGTTCAGGTAGTCACTTTCCTCTCTGTAACTAGCCTTGGGCACTGCACCATCCGTTGTGGTTTCTTAACACCCTGCTCACACCTTTTTAATATAGTTCCTTTATGAAGCACTCCTCAAATTACTCAATTTGATATGTACCATCTGTTTCCTGCTGGACCCTGACTGATACACCTTATAAACTTGTTTGCAGGATTAAAATTAAATGAGATAATGTATATAAAGCACAAAGCATATTTCCTTGTATATGGTAAAAGCTTAATAAAACATTGAGTGATTTTTTTAATAAGTATCATCTGTTGCAACCCCCTCATTTTATACACGAGGAAATGGGGGCCCAAAGCAGTTAAGGTACAAATTCAAAGTCTACTTAACTCAAGATAGCAACAACCCTGGGGCCAAGTCTCTGGACTAGCAGTTCTCAGTTTACTTCTCTTTCTATAGCAGCTTGTTGAGCAAAACAGACGGGGGAGCGAGAAAATCCTCTTGTCGTGGATGTTGGAAAAAGGTCCAGATGAGTGAGAGGCAGAGGTGCAGGAGATAATAAGCATCTTTCCATAAAGCAGTGGATTTGTCTCTGTTAAATTATTGCTGAAATAAAGCATGCCTTTGTGATTTGGAATCCAGTGATTTCACTAAGAACAAAATAGGTATGATACAGGAAGAGGAATGTATACTTGACAGGTTAAAAACAAATTTATGAACACATAATTGGAAGTTTTACCAGGAGGCATTCATAATGTTTCTAAGACATACAGGGTATACCTGAATTAATTTTCAAATAAAGGCTGGCTTTTGGATTAGCAGTGCAGATTAAATAAGAACTTTATAATTCTTTAGAATATAATACTGTGCCATGGACTCATGTAGAACCGGAACAACAAATTCTAGCCTATGCAAATTCTGCAGTTTGATAATATTAACAACATGATGGAAATCATTCAATCATTAATTCCTGTTTTCATCCAATCACTCAAACAAATATTCACTGAGCTTGTAATATTCTGCAGAAATTCTTATGGGTGCTAACATATAAAAATAATTAAATATTGGGGTCCCTGGGTGGCTCAGTTGGTTAAACAACCAACTTTGGCTCAGGTCATGATGTCATGGTCTGTGAGTTCAAGCCTGTGCTGACAGCTCAGAGCCTGGAGCCTGCTTCGGATTCTGTGTCTCCCTCTCTCTCTGCCCCTCCCCTGCTCATGCTCTCTCTCAAAAATAAATAAACATGTAAAAAATTTTAAAATAAATTAAATATATTATCTGCTTCAATGGTTTCACAGAATGACATAGAAGTAGGTGTATCAATAGATTTTGGTATGAACAGAGGTAGAAATGTGGCTAGGCTACTACGGCAGTCTATCCATTTTCTGTGGTTACTCCTTCCTTGGACAGTAACTGTCTCCTCTAATCCCCTCTTTTTCTTCCCTTCCTTTTTCTTTCCTTTCCTCCTTTTCTTCTTTCTCTACAAACCACTCAGAAGCCCCTACCTACACTCAACCCTCTCACTTTCAGCTGGCCTCACTTTCTCCTTTACTGACCCAAGGATTTCTGGCATGGACTTCCTGATATTCTCTTTTCTTTCCTGTTATTCCCTTCTCTCAGTCATAACATTACTCTATTTTTAAGAATGCCCACTTATTATCTTCTTACTTATGTATAGTAACATGTTTATTACATAAAAAGGCATATATGTAATATATTTGGCTGTTGCAAAGTATAATGTTAAAAGGAACATTTGTGAACTAGCCATCCAACTTAAGAAAGGGAACACTGCATACACCCATGTGTTCCTTCGTTTTTCATCTTTCTGCTTCTTCTTGCATGGGTAATTGCCATTCTGATTTTTTTAAAAATACTTTTTTATATATATGTACTCCTGAACAATGTATATACACACATTATAAACTATATAAGCCATATATAACAATATAACCTATATTGTTAATATGTATTAATATATATGATCTTCTCTTTACAAACTAAAAATTTGTATTTTATGTGTGTGTGTGTATTCTTAAACAATACACTGTTTCATTTTGCCTCTTTTAAAAATAAAAATGGTATTACACTCAATGTAGCCTTTCTAGATCCTTTTTTCATTCAACATTGCATTTTTAAGATTAATATTTTTGTGTGTAGCAATAGTTCATTCCTTTTTATTTCTGCTTGATATTCCATTGTAAATATTAACACAATTTATTTGTCTTTTCCTTTTTGAGTTGTTACCATATTTATTGTTGTTGCTATTATAAAGAGTTCTGCTGTAACTATTCTGGGATGTGTCTCTTGATGTTTATGTGCAAAGAATTTTCTAGATTTAGAGTATAAACCTAGGAGTTAATTGTCAAATTTTTTTGGTATTCAAATGTTCAGGACTCCAAGATAACATGAATTATTTTCCAGTGATTGTTTTCATTTACCCTCCTGCTGGCTGTGTATAAAGTATCCTATTGATCTACATCTTTTCTAACAGTTGGCAATTTTGTTATCAATCTTTCTTCTTCTTCTTCTTCTTCTTCTTCTTCTTCTTCTTCTTCTTCTTCTTCTTCTTCTCCTCCTCCTCCTCCTCCTCTTCCTCCTCCTCCTACTCCTCCCCCTCCTCCTCCTTCCCCTTCTTCCTCTTCATCTACCTCCTTCCTCCTCCTCTTCCTTCTCCTTCTTTCCAATCTGATAAATGTAAAAAGGGATCTCACTATAGTCTTTAACATACATTTTCTGAATCACTAATGAGGCTGAGCATCTTATATGCTTATTCTTTACATATATTTCCTCTTGTGTGAAATACTTGTGAATGTAGTTTCCCCATTTTTCTATGGAGGTTTTTTTTTTTTTTTTTGCCTTTTTATTACTGATTTTATGAGTTCTATATTGGAAATGTCTTTTCCAATTTGTGGCTTGTTTTTTCATTTTATTTGAGATATGTTTTGGTGAACAGAAGTTTTAAACTTTACCGCAGTTTCATCGATCAATATTTTCTTTTATAATGTGTGCTTCTTTTGTCTGGTATAAGAGATTCTTTCATATCCTAAAGATATAAAATGTTTTTCTGTAGAATGATTTAATAAATTTGATTTTTTTAATACTTAATTCTTTAAACAACAGGGAATTGATTTTTGTGTGTAGAAGTGAGGTAAGAATCCATTTTCATTTTCGCTGTTTGGATAACTCTCATCCTAACTCAATCGCTTCCCTAGTGGTCTTCAGTCCATCTCTCCATCAACTGTCTATAGATTCTTTGGGCCTTCAGTGTGGATAATAATATAGTCTTCAGAAAATGACACTTTTATTTCTTCCTTTCCAGTCCTATAACTTTAATTCTTTCTTTTCTTTCCCTTTTTCTCTTCCTCCCTCCCTTCTTTTTTCCTCCTCCTCCTCTACTGTTTTCTTCTTCTTTTGATCGTCCTGCCTTTTCTGGCACTAGATCTTCAGGACAATGTTGAAAATAAGCATTCCTAAATAGTGTTAGGCATTGTTATCTCATTCCTAATTTAAACAAGTGTTTGCAGCATTTCTCCATTAAGAATGCTATAAACTATAGTGAATTGATACTCTTCATCAGATTAAGAAAGTTTCTCTGCCTCCATGCCTAGTCTTTTAGGAGTTTTTTTTTTTTCTTTAAACAAATGTTACATTTTGTTCAATAAACACAAGTTAAGTGATATTTGTTTTGTTTGTTTGTTTATTTAAGTAATCTGTATACCAAACATTGGGCTCGAACTCACAATCCCAAGATCAAGAGTCACATGGTCTTCTGACTGGGCCAGCCAGGCACCCGAAAATTATGTTTTTACATTTAATAAAATGATCATTTCCCCCCTTTTACTCTGTTATGTGGGAAATTTCATTTATAGTTTTCCTAATATTAAACTACTATTGTGTTTCTGGATTATACTCAAGTTGATTGTGATTCTATACTGTACACAGGTAGGTTTAGAGTAATATTTACTTAGGAATGGCCATTTATTTCCCTTTTTTTTCTTTTTCCTCTAAGTTTATCATCTTTGCCTCTACTTGGTAACTAAATTATACTGGCCTCATAAAATGAATTAAAATTAGGGAGGGTTTCCTCATTTTTATTTTCTAGATATATTGACATATAATTGAAATTATCTGCTTTAAAAAATTCTGGATCAGTTAACTCTAAAATAATATTGGCTTTCTTTTTAAAAAATAGTCTTAACTACTGATTATATTTCTTTAATAATTATTATGCAATAATTCAGATCTACTCCTTTCTGAGTCAGATTTGGTTAGTTATAATCTCATGTGAATTTATCTACATCATCTTAGTTTTCAAATTTACTGCATAATGATGTGTTTAGTCTTTTCATATTATATTTTTATTGTTTTTTATAGATGTATACCTGTTCACTTTTTTATTGCTAATATTTTGGGACTATCAGAGTTCTGTTGTACTTTTCTACATTTCTTAAACCGGATGCTTGGATAGTCCTAATGATGATCAGTACAGAAGAGATGGTGTCATGCAAAGGTTATCTGGATACAGTCTCACCCTGTTGCTTTGTTGCTGATCACTAATTTCAGGCATTTTAGATGTTCCTTCATTTATGACTGATTTATGGCTGGTTTTGAAATATTTCTAAAAAAAAAAAGAAATCTAATAATTCTCTTTAGGGATTCCATTTCAACTTTGAATTAAACAAAAACTTTTAAACTAGAGACACTTACCAAACTGAAAAAAATCAGAATTTTTTCTTTGAATTGCTTGATTTCTAAATACCATTTAAAATATTATGTGCTGGGGTGCTTGGGTGGCTCACCCAGTTAAGCATCTGACTTTTGATTTTGGCTCAGGTCATGATCTCATGGTTTGTGAGTTCAAGCCCATGTCAGGCTCTGTGCTGGCAATACAGAGCCTAGTTGGGATTCTCTCTCCCTCTCTTTGCCCCTCCCCACTCATGCTGCCTCTGTCTCTCTCAAAATAAATAAAAACTTAAAAAAAATAGAAATAAAAAACTACATGCATGTGTAATTATTTTGTCACAATCATTTATGAAATTCACATATATATGTAATATCAACAAAAATGAATCTATGAAAGTGTGTGTTTTATATCTTGTTAGTTCTTGCATGAATATTTGCAAATATATGACCTATATAACTATTATCATTTCAGAGTTAGGTAAATGGAGACTTTGAAAAATAATTTTTACGGTACCTCAACAAATTAAGGTAAGAACCTAAATGAATTTACTGAAGTGTTCCTAATCTAGAGTTTTGAAAATCTTCTATAAAAACTTCATATGTTTATAACTAGCCAAGATGTCTCCACTGTTGGTTTCTAGGATTGATATTTGTCATATGGACAAAGGAGCTTCTCATTGAGGGTTACAAGTACACTCATGTGACTAGGGGAAAGTGCACAGTCACAATGGCCAATGACAGTTGATCAAGTCCCAGCATAGGAGGACCAATAAGAAAACCACATTTAAAAACATGTATCTTTAGTGACTTCCAGGGAAGATGACAGAGTAGAATCATCCTAAACTCACTTTGTCCCACACATGCAACTAGATAATACCCATATCTGTGTAAATAATTCTAAAAATGACCTGAAGAATGGCAAAACAGACTCTCCATAACTAACATGGAGATGAGGCCACATCAAAAACAGTAGGAAGGGCAAAGATGCAGGCAGGAACCAAGCTAAACTGTGAGACTATCTGAGGGAGAGAGGGCCACTGCAAACATGAAGAAGACCACATATCAGGCACCTCAGGTATAGGGAACCCACACAGGGAAGACGAATCCCTGTAACACTTGGTTTTGAAAACCAGAGGGTCTTAACTTCTTAAGTTCTTAGAATCGGTGGGGCTTAAATACCTGGAACTTTAAAAATCAGTGGCTTTGCTCTGAAAGAACCAGAGGAAATGGAGTACCTGCCCTTAAGGAGACAGCACAACAAATAGTCCTGCTGAGATATAGGGATAGCAACAGTAGTTTGCAAAATGCCTGGCATATGGGAAAGAGATTTGTTTGGTAATCTCAGAATATGTGCTGGAGGGTCAGGGATCTTTGGGATACTTCTCCAAGAACAGAAGAGCTAGTAGATTCCATTTCTCTCCCCTAACTCCCAGCCTAGATATATGGACACCTGCGGGAAACAGCAGCATGGTTGCTCTCTACCTCACTTCCTAACAATGTGCCACACCCCCACGTTCTCCTGTGGACTCACCCCCTCTATCCTTGCCTGAGCAGGAGTACACCCAAGTGGTGCCACAAGCATGGCCCCAACAGGGCCAGCACCAATCCAAAGAGACTCTTGCTCCAGGAGAAGGGAAGATAACCACACATACAAGTTCACCTGCAGCCCTGGCCGTGGGCTGGGGTAGACATCTGGTTTGACCACAGTCCCCAACCACCAATGAAAGACTCTCAAGGGATAATACAGGGTGGTTCCCTGCAGTTTGATGCAATGGCAGCTCTGGCAAAAGCCTAGTCTGACACAACTGAAGCCCGAGGTGGCTCCAAACTGGCCCATTGATGACATAGGGACCAAACCTTGCCCACAACAGGCAAAGGGAGCCATTGCAGATGACTGTGCTGAAGGAAAATGCAGCTAAGCCACAATATCAGGGCACATGCAACACACATTGGAGACACCCCTGAGGTGCCATGTTCTGGTGGACAGAGGGCACTGCACTATAGGGCACCACAGGACTTCTTCTTTATCAGGCAACTACTTTCAAAAGCAGGAGATGTAGCTGACTTTCCTAACACATAGAAACAGATACAGAGTTAGATAAAATGAGGAGACAGATTAATATGCCCCAAATGAAAGACCAGGACAAAATCACAGCAAGAGATCTAAATGAAATGGAGATAATTAATATGTCTGATAGAGAATTTAAAGTAATGGTCATAAAGATACTCACCAGACTTGAGAAAAGAGTGTAAGACCTTAGTGAGACTCTTCAACAAAGAAATGAAAAAGGGCCAATAGGAGATGAGGAACTCAATAACTAAAATTAAAAATATACCAGAGGGAATAATGGTAGATTACAGAAAGCAGAAGAATGGATCAATGACCTGAAGATCAGGGTAATGGAAAAGAGCCAAGCTGGATGAGGAGAGAAAAAAACATAATAATACAAAATGAAAACAGACTTTGGGAACTCAGGAACACCATCAAGTGTAAAAAGATTCACATTATAGGGATCCCAGAAGGAGAAGCAAGAGAAAAGGAAACAGAAAATTTATTTGAATAAATAATAGCTGAAAGCTTCCTTAATCTGGGGAAGGAAAACAGAAATACAAATCGAGAGGTGACAGAGGGCCCCCTAGAAAATCAACCCAAGGAGGTCCACACCAAGACACATAGTAATTAAAATGGCAAAAAGTAGTGATAATGTGAGAATTTTATTTTATAAAGTTTATTCATATATATTTTTTTAAGAGAGTGAGCAAGGAGGAAAGGGGCAGAGAGGGAAAAAGAGAATCCCAAGGGGGTTCCACACCCAGCATAGAGTCCAATGCAGGGCTCGATCCCATGGCTGCAAGATCACGACCTAAGCCAATATCACGAGTCAGATGCTTAACCTATTGAGCAACTCAGGCACCTCTAAAGTGAGAATTTTAAAAGAAGCAAGAGAAAGGAAAACAATTACATACAAGGAAAACCCCATAAGGCTATCAGCTCATTTTTCAGCAGAAACTTTGTAGGCCAGAAAGGAGTAGCAAGATCTATTCAGACTGCTGACAGAAAAAACCCTACAACCAAGAGTAGTCTATCCAGCAAGTCTATTACTCACAACAGAAGGGTAGCTAAAGAGCTTCCCAGAGAAACAAAAGTTAAATAAATGCATGACCACTAAAGTAGCCATATAGTAAATGATAAAGGGGACTCTGTGAGTGGAAAAGAAAGACCGTAAGTAGGAGTAAGGAAAGTAGTAAGCATAAAAGCAGTAAAAATAAGTATATGTATAGAAATCAGTCAACAGATTCACAAAATAAAAGAATGCGAAGTATGACATTATATACCTAAAACATGGGAGGGAGGAGTGAAATTTTAGTGTTTTTAGAATGAGTTCAGACTTAGGGAACCATCAACTTCATAAAGATTATACGCATAAGATGTTATATATAAACTTAATGATAACCACAAGTCAATAAACTGGTAATAGACAACCAAAAAATAAAGAGAAAGGAATCTAAGTATATCACTACAGAAAGACTGCAAGAGAAGAAAGCAAGAGAAGAAAAGAATAGAGAAGAACTACAAAAACAATCATAAAACAGGAAACAAAATGGCAGTAAGTACATACCTAAAAATGATTACTTTGAATGTAAATGGACTAAATCCTGCAATAAAAAGACAAAGGGTGACAGAATGAATAAAAAACAAGACCCATCTATATGGTGCTTATAAGAGACTCATTTCAGACCTAAAGACATATGTAGATTGAAAGTGAAGTGATGAAAAAACATTTATTATGCAAACAGAAGTGGAAAAGAAAGCTGGTGTTGCAATACTTGTATCAGACAAAATAGACTTCAAAACAAAAACTGTAATAGGAGTCAAAGAAGGACACTATATAATCATAAAGGCAACAACCCAACAAGAAGATATAAAAATAGTAAATATTTATGAACCCAACAGGAAAGCACCCAAATATATAAAGCACCTATCAACAAAGGAAGTAACTGATAGTAATGCAATAATAGTAGGGAATTTTAATATTCCATTTACATCAATGGAAAGATCATCCAAACAGACTATCAACAAGGAAACAGTGGCTTTGAATGTCACAATGGACAAGATGGATCTAACATATATATTCAGAACATTCCATCCTAAAACAGTAGAATACAAATTCTTTTCAAGTGTACATGAAACATTCTCCAGAAGAGATCACATGTTAGGCAACAAAACAAGTCTCAACAAATTCAAAAAGGTGAAAGTCATACCATGCATCTTTTCCAACCACAACACTATGAAACTAGAAATCAACCACAAGACAAAAATCTGGAAAGATCACAAACACATGGAGGTTATGGTACTCCTGAGTGGCTCAGTTGGTTAAGCGACCAACTCTTGATTTTGGCTCAGGTCATGATCTTGCAGTCATGAGACTGGGCCCGCATCACGCTCTGCACTGAACATGGAACCTGCTTTAAGATTCTCATTCTCATTCCCTCTCTCTCTCTCTGTGTCTCTCTCTCTCTCTCTCCCCCTCCCTCCCTTCCCCTTTGTCCCTCTACCCACCCTGCTCATTTTCTCTCTCTCAAAAAAAATAAAGTAAAATAAAAATAAATAAAAATACCTATGCCCAAGTCCTACCCCAATCAAAAAAAAAAAAAAAAAAAAAAAAAAAAAAAACAAACACATGGAGGTTACACTTGATCTTAGCCAAAAGGCCAAGATGCGATACAAACACATGGAGGTTAAATACTATGCTATTAAACAATGAATGGTTGAACCAAGAAGTCCAAGAGGAAATCAAAAAATACATGGAGACAAAGGAAAATGAAAACACAATGGTTTAAAATCTTTGGGATGAGGCAAAAACTGTTCTATAGCAATACAGACCTACCCAAGAAGCAAGAAAAATTTCAAATAAACAACCTAACCTTACACCTAAAGGAGCTAGAAAAAGAACAAACAAAACTTAAAACCAGTAGGAGGAAGGAAATAATAAAGATTAGAGCAGAAATAGAACCTAAAAAAATAATAGAAAAGATCAATGAAACCAGGAGATGGTTCTTTGAAAAAAATTAACAAAATTGATAAACCACTAGCCAGACTTAAAAGAAAAAAAAAGGAAAAGAAAAGGAGAGGGGGCTGAAATAAACACAATCAGAAATTAAAGAGGAGAAACAACAACTGACACCTCAGAAACACAAAGGACTATGAAAAAATATTAGGAAAAATCGTATGTCCCAAAATTGCTCAATCCAGAAGAAATGAATAAATTCTTAAAATATATAACTGGGGCGCCTGGGTGGCTCAGTCGGTTAAGCGTCCGACTTCAGCTCAGGTCACGATCTCGCGGTCCGTGAGTTCGAGCCCCGCGTCGGGCTCTGGGCTGATGGCTCAGAGCCTGGAGCCTGCTTCCGATTCTGTGTCTCCCTCTCTCTCTGCCCTTCCCCCGTTCATGCTCTGTCTCTCTCTGTCTCAAAAATAAATAAACGTTAAAAAAAAATTAAAAAAAAAAAAAATAAAATATATAACCTCCTAAAATTGAATCAGGAAGAAATAGAAAATTTGAACAATGAAATTGAGTCAATAATAAAAAACTTTGAACAAACAAAAGTCCAGCACCAGATGGTTTCACAGCTGAATTCTACCAAACATTTATTAACTTTAAAAAATGTTTATTTATTTTGAGAGAGAGTACATAAGCAGGGGAGGGGCAGAGATAGAGAGAGAGAATCCCAAGCAAGGTCCATGCTCAGTGCAGAGCCCATTGTGGGGCCTGATCTCATGGCCATGAGATCATGACCTGAGCTGAAGTCAAGAGTCAGATGCTTAACTGACTGAGCCAACCAGGCACCTCTCTACTAAACATTCAAAGAAGAATTAATACCTAAAAAATAGAAAAATAAAGAAGAGTTAATATCTGTTCTTCTCAAACTATTCCAAAAACAGAAGAGGAAGGAAATCTTCAAATTCTATGACGCCAGCATTACCCTAATACCAAACCAAGATAAAGACCCTACCAAAAAAAAAAAAAAAAAAAAGCGAGAGAGAACTACAGGCTAAGATCTCTTATGAACATAGATGCAAAAATACTCAACAAAATATTAGCAAACAAAATCCAACAAAATATTTAAAACATCACTCACCACAATTAAGTGGTAATTTATTCTTGGGATGCAAGGATGGTTCAATATTGACCAATCAGTCCATGTGACATATCAATCAACAAGATACAGGATAAAACAATATATGATCATTTCAATACATTCAAAAAATGCATTTGACAACATCCATTCATGATAAAAACCCTCAACAAAGTAGGTTTAGAGGGGACATATCTCAACATAGTAAAGGCCATATATGAAAAACCCACAGGTAACATCCTATTCAATGGTTAAAAATTGAAAACTTTTCCCCTAAAATCAAGAACAAGACAAAGAGGTCCTCTCTCATCCACTTTTATTCAACATAGTACTGGAGGTCCTAGCCACAGAAATCAGACAGGAAAAAAGAAAAACAGGCATCCCAATCAGTAAGGAAGAAGTAAAACTTTCACTATTTACAGATGACATGATACTATATAATAGAAAACCTAAAGACTCCATCAAAAAATCCAAGAACTGATATATGAATTAAGTGATGTCACAGGATACAAAATTAATATACAGAAATCTATTTTATTTCTGTAGACTAATAATGAAGCAGCAGAAAGAGAAATCAAGAAAAAAATCCCATTTATAATTACACCAAAAACAACAAAATACCTAGGAATAAACTTAGCCAAGGAGATGAAAGACCTGTGCTCTGAAAACTATAAAACACTGATGAAAGAAATTGAAGATGACACAAACAGAATGATATTCCATGCTCATGGATTGGGAGAATATTGTTAGAATGTCCATACTACCCAGAGCAATCTACACATTTAATGCAATCCCTACCAAAGTACCAACATTATTTTTCAAAGAACTAAAACAAATAATCCTAAAATTTGTATGGAACCACAAAAGACCCCAAATAGCCAAAGCAATACTGAAAAAGAAGAACAGGGGTACCTGGGGGGCTCAGTCGGTTTAAGCGGCTGACTCTTGATTTCAGCTCAGATCATGACTTCACAGTTCGTGGGATCAAGCCCTGCGTTGGGCTTGTGTAGAGAGTGCAGAGCCTGCTTAGAATTCTCTCTCTCTCTCCCCCTCTCTCTCTCTACCCCTCACCCACTCATGCTCTCTCAAAATAAATACATAAACTTAAAAAAAAAAAAGAAAAAAGGAATAGAAGAACAAAACTGGAGGTGTTATAATCCCAGATTTCAAGATATACTACAAAGCAGTAATAATCAAAACAGTAGGGTACTGACACAAAAATCGACACATATATCAATGGAACAGAATAGAAAGCCCAAAAATAAACCCAAGATTATATGGCCCATTAATCTACAATAAAGGAAGCAAGAATATGCAATAGGAAAGAGATAGTGTCTTCAAAATATGGGGTTGGGAAAACTGGACAGCTACATAGAAAAGAACAAACCTGGACCACTGTTGTACACCATACATAAAAATAAACTCAAAATGGATTAAAGACCTATATGCGAGACCTGAAACCATAAAAATCCTAGTAAAGAACACAGGCAGTAATTTCTCTGATACCAGTTTGTAGCAGCATTTTTCTAAATAGGTCCCCTGAGGCAAGGGAAACAAAAGCAAAAATAAACTACTGGGACTACCTCAAAATAAAAAAAGCTCGTCCACAGCAAAGGAAACAATCAACAAAACTAAAAGACAACCTACTAAATGGGAGAAGATATTTGCAAATGATAGATCTCTTAAGGGTTAATATGCAAATTGTATAAAGAATTTACAATTCAGCACCAAAAAACTCCCCAAACAATCCAATTTAAAAATGGGCAGAAGATGTGAACATACATTTCTCCAGTGAAGACATCCAGATGGCCAACAGACACATGAAAAGATTCTCAACATCACTCATCATCAGGGGCATGAAAATCAAAACCGCAATGAGATATCACCTTTCACCTGTCAGAATAGCTAAAATCAAAAACACAAGAAAGAACGAGTACTGACGAGGATGTGCACTGTTGGTTGGAATGCAAACTAGTGTTACCACTGTGGAAAACAGTCTGGAGTCTCTCAGAATATTAAAAATAGAATTGCCATATGAGTCAGTAATTCTAGTACTGAGTATTTACCCAAATAACACGAAAACATCAATTCGAAAAGACACGTGTGCCCCTGTATTTATTGCAGCATTATTTACAATAGCCAAATTGTAGAAGCAGCCTAAGTATGATAGATGAGTGGATAAAGAAGAGGTGGTTTATATATACACACATACACATATACACACACAATGGAATATTATTCAGCCATAAAAAATGACATCTTGCCATTTGCAACAAGATGTATGGATCTTGAGGGCATAATGCTAAGTGAAACCAGTCAGTCAGAGAAAGACAAATAGCATACGATTACATTCACATGTGGAATTTAAAAAACAAGACAAATGATCAAAGAAAAAAAAGAGGCAAACTAAGAAGCAAACTCTTAACTACAAAGATCAACTTTGTGGTTACCAGAGAGGAAGTGGGTGGCAGGATGGGTGAAAGAGGTGAAGGGGATTCAGAGAACCCTTAGTGTGATGAGCACTGGGTCATGGATAGAATTGTTGAGTCACTATATTGTACAACTGAAACTAATGTAACACTGCCCATTAATCACACTGCAATTAAAAAAATAAGTTTTAAAATGTATCTTTACTACTTCTAGTTGTCAGGAATACAAAAAATGACATTTTCTTATATGCTATAAAGAAACCTACAGCAAGATAGGCCAGAGGCTTGAGCTTCTGTATCTTAAAATACCGAAAGTAGTATTTTAAAATAACCATAAAGATATGCTATACTTAGATGTCAGGGAGAGAAATTAAGCAACAAAGTGCTGTCCCACAGATTAAAATTAGTGGTGTATTCACTCAAACATCTTTTAAAAGCCACTTTATGTGAGAGGCACAGTGGGGTTGATGGAAATGATGCTGGCCTGAGAGTCAAAAGACCTGCTTCCAGCATCATGACCCTCAGCACGTCTCTGACATGATCTGTGGCTGACCCTTCAGATAGTATCTCAAGATGTCTCCAGACCTATGGTTCCATATAATCTGGGGCAACAGAGACTTACCTGACTTCTCTTCTCACTGCCTATTCAAATGGGTACTGGAAGTAGCATCCTGAGAGTTCCTGATAAGATTAAATCATGGGTAGCTTGGGGCAGAGGGGGTGGGGAGGGGTGTGGAGGAAGACTAAAGTGATGTGGTACCACAGATAAATGCACTGCTTGATTTTAAGTCAGGAATTAATCATTTTGATCATGTGACTCATGATCTGGTTTCCCTACAGCTCAAGCAAACTGGAATTACCCTTGTGGTAAAGGTGCAAAAGTTAAAGGCATGGGACTTATTTTTAGGTCACATACACCAGGTTAAATTGGTCAGCTTCAACGGAACATAAAACCATATAACAAATCATAAAATAATTTTCACTTAGGTTTCACGCCATTGGATTAGATGTACGTGGTGCCATTCTACAGGGTTGTGGTGCCATTCTACAGGGTTGTGATTCCTAGCAGGCAAAGAACGGCGAATTCAGGGCACATTTCTGAGCACTAAAATGGCACCATGTGTGGGTCTGAGATGAGGTCACAGCAGCAAGCCAGAGGTGGCACTCTTACCTTGAATCTTACCCTTATAAGAGCAGAAAGAACACTTTGTGGGTGTTGCGGGTTCTTTAGGAGATTGGAGAGATCTTGGAAGATTCACTCTGAATCTTTTTTCTGTTTTCAGAGAGACAGACACGTTGTGGAGATGTGGCTGGGATGCTGACTTAGAAAAGGCATGAAGGATTACAACATGTTTATATGCTTGTGTAAACTCGGGCACTGGACTGCTCTGCTCCTGTGAATGAATGTTGTGCTACGAGTTAATATGTAAAAAACATTGTTTTTGGCTGCCTCTCTGAATCAGTTAGAATGTTCTTGGCTGCAAGTAACAGAAAACCCAATTCATACTGGCTTAAGCAATAAGGGAATAAAGCTATGCCATTGGCAAGAGGTGGGGCATCTCTCTTTCCCTTCAATTTTCTTGGCTCTGCCCTCTTATGTACATCAACTTTATCCTCAGGCTGGTAGCCAGATGTCCTCAGCAGTTCTGAGTCTCCTATCTTCCCACAACAACACAGAGGAAGAGAGCCTGTTTCTCTTTCTTTGGATATTGTTGTGGGAAGACATGTGCAAAAAATAATTTGAGAAGGCTCCAGCAAACTTCCCCTCACATCCCATTTGTATGTCTTTGTGGAAGTCTTAACCAAGAGTCCTGAAATAACCACTGGTTAAAAGAGGACACAGTCCTGGAGTTAGGAGCAAACACTTTGACTGTGTTACTGATACAAAACAGTGGAAGTATGGAATAGATTGAGAACACAACCTCTTCTCAGTTTAAAAAACAACTGACTAGAAACTTGGTTCAACTGCTGGCAAATACTGGGCTTTAGAAATAGCTGTTCCATAATAAGCAGTGACAAGGGTGCTAAGCATTGCATTGAATACTCTCATTTTATTCTCATACAACCTAAGGTAGGTGCTATGATTGCCCTCATTCCCCAGATGGAGAGATACAGCATTTCAGAGATTAGGCAACTTGCTCTAATTTACACAGTTAGTAGTATAATAAAAAAAGCATAATGCTAGAATCCTTGTTCTTAACAATTTTCTATATCTCAGAGTTTGCCCAGAGCTAAGACCTCTGATTCATGGGTCAGAGATCAGAATGTAATAAACCATTTAGTTATACAGACAACAACAGCATTATGTTGAGGGGTTTCCTTCAAAGACAGCTTTGGGTAGCATATTGGGTCCAGGGAATCTATGATTGGTTTTCAGAATGGAGGGAATAATAGTGATATCAGTATCGTAAATTGATAACGTTGGGAAAACATTATGAACGCTTTTAGATAAAGGACATTTGTTTCAACATGCATAAGCAACAAAATGTCATGGCAGCAAACTCTTTCCCCAGTAATTAAAAAATTGATTTCTAAGTGAAAAAAAAAGACTACAAAAGAGATTAATTATCAATTTAGTAGCTTTTGGAAGGAGATCATAGTACCTAAGGGAATATGTACAATTGAGGGATAATGAGAAGTTTGTAAAGAGGCAAATGTGTTGTTGGCTAGATGATATGCACTGAGACCTACATCCATCCTTTGTGCAGCATCATTTGGAGAATGTGGGGACAACTTGATTTTGTGATGGAGACTTCCAATGATTTCTTTATAGCTTAAAAGGTAGTTTAGAAATTGAACATGGTGCAAATTAAGAAAACACACAGCTACTGCATTGTAAATGCTATTAACCATTTTTCTATTTTAGCTCCTGGCATGAAAACATAAATATTCAAATTTTTTCCTTTTTTTTTTTTTTTTGGCAAAGTAGGGCATTTAATTATTTGAGTGTTCTTAGAAATCACAGTTGAGTCCAGAAACTAATTACAAAAGAGATATTCTTGACTCCATTTTTTTTTTTCATATGACACTCACTGTTTGTCCCTGAACAGGTTTTACAAGCAGAAACTCTGACCATTCCGTAGGCAGGTGGCTCCTTGTGCTATTTTGGACCTTCAATCACTAGTGACATGCCTGCAATCTACAAAGTCTTGTCTCTTTTAGCTATCATCATTTGAAAGACATCTAAAAGGGCTTTTTAGTGCTTGAGAGCATTAGATTTCATTTCTTACATTCCACAATGTAAGTGGAAAAGTTGATCCACACTGACATGAATGGCTCAATTCTGCATGAACTTTTTGTTTTTCTACCAGAAATAAGCCATCCATCCTTCCATCCTGCCATCCTTCCTTCCTTCCTTCTTTCCTTCCTTCCTCCCTCTCTCCCTCCTTCCATTCCTCCCTCTCTCCCTCCTTTCCTTCCTCCCTCTCTCCCTCCCTCCCCTTCCTCCTTCCCTCCTTTTTGGGTAAGGCTCAAGTTCATCTAAAAATTGTTGACTCTTTCCAGGAGACACACAGCCCAGCAAAACTAACCCCATATCACTGAAAATGGCATCAACCAGCAAAAGCATGGCTATTTTAATACTAGAGACACGTTTGCAGAATGACTAAACTTGCTAAGTAGCAAAATGTACAGTGTACAGAGATCAAGAGTCGATCATCAACCACTCCTATTGTTTTTAAATGGACTTACTATGCTTTTAAAGGAGTATTATTTCAATAAAACAATCCACAAATAAATGCAAAACAAAAGGGCAAATGTAGAGACATATTGCAAGTAAGCTTGCATACCAAAAAGGTAAGTGCAAATTAGATTTGAATATTCATGAGTCACAAATCATTGACAGTTTGAAATAATGCAAAACAGCTTTATAAATGAGGTTAAGGCAAGGGACATCAAAGAAATGCATTGCTAAATCAATAGCAATTTGATTGTGCATATATACTTGTAAATTGTGGTTACAGTTTTTGTGACATGGGAGAAAAAATACTGTGTAGCGGATGAAGAAGGAAGACACATAAATATTCCTTTTGTATGTTATATTTTCCTAATTCGTCATATAGTTGGATACCAGCCAGGTAGAAAGTGGTTGGATATTATCTCTCTCCACGACAAAGTTTCCTCTTCAAAGTTTTGGCTGTGTCTGAAGTGTCCTTGCTAAACAGAATTCAATACACAACAATTCCTTTAGAGTTGCTTCATAAAATAAAGGTTATCATCTAGCATACAGGACTACAGCATGACTCAATTCTTAAATCCCTTCATGACAAAATAACTTCCACTGAGAAACAAATACTTTTAATGAATACTTTTCTATTTAGAAGGAAGCAAATGAATTCAAAGTATAAGAACACTTTGTAAGAAAACTTTGAAATAATTTGAGATGTAAGATATAGACAACCTTGTAATTTAAATAAACAGTTTTCACTTTGTTCAGCAACTAACCAGTCATTAATTTGTTATTGGTTCTTTTGTACCAGTCGCTTTTGGTGTGTGTGCGTGTGCACACATGTGCATATGTATGGAGAAGTATTTGAAATTGTAGGACTTACAATTAAAGACTTGTTTAGGGACTGACTTAAAGCAGAAATGGTTCCAATTAATTTTTGTCAGATGTGTCTATTTGGATTACTATCTGGAAGTTATGAAGTATTTCTCCAATATGCTCTCCTCTGCCAGCCTCTTTATTGTGTTCTGTCTGCTTCCTAGAATGATTGATGAAGTTAGTGACATCACGTGAAAGTAGTTGCACACAATAGCACTAATTTTGGAAGAGGCTGGGGGACTGCAGTCTGTTGAGAATATTAATCTATATTTTCTTGAGGGGCCATGCCTTAAGGCAGACATTTAGATTTGGGAGGGGACATCCAGATGTGGAATAATTAGAAAGAGAGAATTTTGCATTGTCTCCAATTCCCTGCTCAGTTAGGAAAGAAGTTAAAGTGACTTCTGTGCTATTAATAATCAAGAATATCCATAATTTCCCAAAGCAATGGCCTCGGTAATTTTTAAGGTTTTTATATGAAGTCTGCAGTTATAATTTGTCAGTATCGATTCAGCTCAAGTTTAGCATTATATTATTTGTAACCATATCTTATTTTGGTCCTATAGCTAAAAATTTCTTGACTCTCAAATGTTATTAACTCATTTGATCTTAATAAGCAAGTATTTCTGTTACTCCTTTCAGCAAGTGTTTTGTCATGATATAGTATGAGCCTATTTAAATGACCCAATTTCTTTTAAACTGTTTAGCTCTAATATTTGACCTAATGATTGCCAGCAGCAGTGGTCTACATAGACAAATACCATTTTTTTCTTTATTGTAGTTTCATTTATTTGGTTCTTCTGTTTAGTTCCAACATTATTTTGGTTCCATTTGGTAATAGTTACTAAACTTTCTTGACAAGGAGGATAATTTATAATACCTACATATTTGATTATCTTAAGTCCTTCTTTCATATGTGTGTGTATATACAGTTTTAAAAATCGCTTAATCTCTAAATTTAAACATAATATGTTGGACTAACCAAGGAATTTAGACATTTTGTTCTCCTTCCTCACAATCTGAGACGAGAGGAAAATCATTTGTTTTTGTTTTTTTATTCTGCCTTTTTAAACTGGGGGAGATAATATGTGAATTTTTATTTCTATAACACGAGAGTGTCTGACTAGCCAATGCCATCACCAAGATGAATTTCTTTAACCATCTCCTTTGTCTAGCATCAAGAAGCTAGAGAGCCTGGTGGCTGTCATTTCTAGTAATTCAATATCAAAATGAAGGAAAGATAGAATAAGAGACTTAGCATCGATTGTGAATTACTTAACACAGACTTACTGAATTCCAATGAAGTCTTGTCTTATCATGAAAAAGAAACAGTCTCTCTGCATCCCAAATGTCAGTGTGGGAGACCCTTGGACCTCATGCTCATTTTGCTATGTAAATAGAATTAATTTTATCTCGAAAAAGTGGCAGTTAAGGCACTTCTGTTTCCTGTTCTGCCATTAACTGCTGCTAGGAACTTATGTAAGGTACTTCAAGTTCTTTGGATCTCTGTTTCCTCAATTATAGAAGAAGAGGTGGGTCTAGAAGCAGCAATTTTCAAACAGTGCTTCTGAGTCCTTAGAGCCATGAGAAACCAGCAAGTCTTGATGGAGGAGGAAAGACCACCTGGTGGAACTCTGGGCAAAGACTATCACTTGGTTTTCTAGTTTACACACTGATCTTAGCAAAATTTAATTTGAGGAAAGGAACTCAAAAAGTTTTTAAACACTGAATTTAAAAGATAATGATTGCTAAGACTTCTTATGGTTTGCTAATTCTTTTTTTTTTATAAGTTTATTTATTTGTTTTGAGAGAGCAAGTGTCAGCAGGGGAGGGGCATAGAGGGAGAGAAAGAATCCCAAGCAGGCTCTGTACTGTCAACACAGAGCCCAAAGTGGGGTTCAAACTCACGAACCGTGAGATCATGACCTGAGCCAAAATCAAGAGTCAGATCCCAGCCAACTGAGCCACCCAGGCGCCCTGGTTTGCTAATTCTGATCTGCAACTTGTTTTGTTCTAAAACTATTCCAGTGAATATTGTGGTGGCAAGAATTGTCATGCTCTTGGCTTCTCCTCAAAAATAGAGGTTGTAAAAAACAAATTCCTAAAACTTTATGGAAGGGAGACCTAGAAAAGACAAAACAGAAGGTGGAATGTTAGTAAAATTTTAAATAAACTTATACCTTATGTCAAGATAACTACTTAACATGGCATTCACACCTCTCGGCTGGGTCTGCTCCTTCCCTGGGCCACGTTGCTGCACACCGTCAGGGGCAGCAATAGATTGTAGTTTAACTGAATGATGCCCTTGAAGTTGCGCATTGCAGCACCTACATGGCTATTCTGGGGTTGGCTTCTTCATCTATCCAATAGCTGCTTCTCTCTTAGGGTCTACTTCAAGGTCTTAAGGTGGTCCATGCTGTTACCACCTCCTGTCTTCAAGAATTAACTGCTCTGTGCTTTCAGGTCATTTTGTTTCTTACCTTTTCTGGGATACTTATAGCACTGTATTCTAGTTAATTGTATTTGGGTATCCATCTTATTTATTAGATCTTGAGCTTTTAGAAGGCAGGGGCTGGATATTAATTGTATTGGAATTCTCAATCCAGCACTACTCTTGGGATTTTGAAATACTCAAAATTGAGTGTATTTTGGAAATGTAAAGAATAGTAAACTTACAACAAATAACTCATATAATTACGTTCAAATAATTTTCTTTTATATATATATTTATAATAAATTACAGAATGGAACAAGGGCAAGGAAGAATACTGTAGGTGAAGGGGATTTTATGGTATGTGGAAATGATTACAAATTAGATACCAAAGTTATACAGATTCTGTAGTACTTATGGAGAAGCTGGAAAATAAGGTAGAAGACTTACTGAAATACCATACTAAGGGGTTTAAAGTTATTTCCTTGGAGAAATCAGATCTAAAGAGAACAAAAGCAGAAAAACTCTGGTTCACAAAGCTTAGTTTGGTAGTGCCATGTAAAATGATTTGAAGTGCAAACTCTGAAGACACAGAAAAGAGTTCAAGCAAAAGAGAGCCTGAGGACTTTGCAAGGTGGCTGTGGGGGGATGGGGGAGGGAAGGAAGTAAGATAAACTAAAGGATAAGAAAGTTAAAATAATTTTCAAATATATTGAATAGATATGTAAGTGGAATTGTGACAAAGATCATTATACAAGCCTCCAATCTACTAATATTAGTTTTCAACATCTTTCATGCCTTCAAAATTATTGAAAATATTAGAGAAATTAATCATTAGTAATATTCATGTTTATTTTTTACTGAGGTGGCAATGTTATTCCTCAATCTGTTGTCACACTTGTCACACTTGCCATTAAGTAATCAATCCATCAAGGGTCTTACAAATCTAACAACGGATGCCTTCAATGTCTCCTTCTCCTATTTTAGCGTTCAGGCCTCGAAAACTTCTTAATAACTTTAAACACAAGTCAAAAATATCCATGCTGATAACATATACAAATTTAGGATACTCTAACTTTAGCACAAAACTAAAGTCGCCTAAAGTTTTCTTTAATAATAAGCTTGGGGCACCTGGGTGGCTCAGTCAGTTGGGCATCCGACTTTGGCTCAGGTCGTGATCTCACAGTTTGTGGGTTCAAGCCCCGTGTCGGGCTCTGTGCTGACAGCTCAGAGCCTGGAGCCTGCTTCAGATTCTGTGTCTCCTCCTCTCTCTGCCCCTCCCATGCTCATGCTCTGTCTCACTCTGTCTCTCAATAATAAAATAAATGTAAAAAAAAAATTTTAAATAGTAACAAGCTCTACCTCGGTAGAGAATTTTGACTTAGCCTCTCCTAAATGTTAAATGGATATCCCATCTAAGTTGTAAAGAGATAAGAGTCAGTGGCTTTGACAGGAGATCCTAATATGGGATGTGCCCATGTGCCTGGGGGAGATGGTCTGGAAAGAAAAAAGCAGCAGGAATATACTTGGAATTACTGTGCTTCTGAGTAACAACAGAGTTGGATTCTGCTACATACTGGTGGTAAAGTGGGCTTGGAGTCCACTTAGGAAGGCAGGAGAAAAGGAAGATGACAGGGCAGGATGCCTCAGGGATCCTCTGGTCCCATCCTCTCTGTTATTTTCCAGTCCCTCCTCACAGAGTCCCTCCTCCACTCCCCCTTTAGGACTTGCTCATCTTCAGATCTCCAGACGAGGGTGGTGGGATGGCCAAACAATTTGAGGAATCTTTTCCTTACTACTATACTCAGACACTTAAAAATCAGTCTATCTAGACTCTGATCATATCTTTGGGCTGGGAAACCATACAAACCTTGTGGGTAAAAACAAAAATTTTTAAGCCTCCAGAAAAGGATATATGTAACACATTTCCTTAGAAATCCTTCCTGGGATCCAAAGTCTTTTACAATACGTTTGAAAGCATCATTTATTTTTATTTATTTGAAAGCATTATTTATTAAAGGTGCAATTTATGCGCAGAGCACTGTATACTATTTTAGTGATTATGCAGGTAAATTATTACACTCCATAAAATTTTGGTGTTTTGTAATTGAATGCTAATAATACAGGCCATCTTGGTTGAATAAACATTTTTAACTGATCAAAATTACTTATATGCATCAACTTTCTCAAACATTTTACTGTATTTTTCTAAATAGTCAATAATCAAATCTCTATGAAGCATTTATTTTTAAAAAGAGAGAGAAAAACAAGAGGCTGATTAACACAAAAATCAAGAAGATATGATTTATAGGGAAAGTGAGGGAAAGGAAGAGGTTGGAGAGAGGCTTAAGGTTCCAAAGGTACTGGTACATTTCATTTCCTAAATTCGGTACAGAACTCACATGTCCATTCTATTTACTTAGTTATTTGTATATTTTACATGTATGCTATAGATATTATTTTGAATTCACTTATTATTTGATAAATTATTTAAAGGAGAGAATTATAAGATATGATTCAAACAATGGTAATGAAATCATTATTTTTTAAAATGTTAGGGCTATGGAATTAAGCAATGGACTATTTCTCTGAGTTCTCTGTTCCAATCTATCAAGTAAATAGGGTATTAAGTACTACAGGGAAAAAGGAAGGATAAAAAGACCTAAGTATGGTGCCAAGGAATTCCAGCTCTTCCAAAGACTTCTTCTAAGTGATACTGGCTGTGCAAACAGCCTATGTGAAGCACTGACTCTGTTTTACACAGGAAAAGACTACTGAAGCCTGGCTGTGAGGGTGTGGGTTTTGCACAGCCCTTCCTGGAGTTCAAATCAAAGCACAGTAATTCGGCCACATGATATCAACCAGTTGTCTTCATTTTCAAGATGATTAATTACCATAGCATCATTTCCTTTCCAAATTCCAGATTAATATTTATTGATCAATACTAGCAAAAGACTGAGAACAGTGGAAAGCTGATACCATTCCTGACAATACTCAGCAGAGACATCAGCAGGGTCTATTTCCTCAGGAATTCACCTTAGTCGTTACTAGGTGTCTTTTTTTGTATTCTTCCTGTTCAATCTTTACTTTTCTTTTGGCAACCATATTCTCTCTGAATCATTGCAAAAAAAATGCCCTAGGCTTTATGATGAAATGGGATCCTAATTCAGGCCGAATTAAAAGTAAACTCCAAGGCCTCGGTACATTCAGGATTTAGATCTCCTCATCCTGAAATGGAGTTAAATCAGTAGCCTAAAGGTGAAAGCCTCTAAAATCCCTTTACTACTCAAAGCCTATAATCACTTTGTTTTAACCAAGTACACAAGAATGGTAGAATTTCCCAGTTAACATGTCAAGAAATCTCTACCTCAGATAAGAATCCAGCTCTTTGGGTTTACTCCCCACACAAAATACTTAACACCCAAAGGGACTGTTTTGGATGTTGTTTATTTTGATGACCAGATAGATTCCTTTGTTTTGTAAAATCCACATGCCCATTTTGCCTTCTTAGGAAATTTTTGTTCTAGCACCCTATCATTATTTGCTACCAAACTTCATATCTTTTGTTTGAAGCATCTAAAAATAAAAGTAGTTGTTTAACTAATTTTCTCTGGAGCTTAATTTGGCAATTATCAAATCACATTTGTCAATACAACGACTAAATCAGATGTGACCCAGACATCAACATTTTAAAAAGCCTCTGCAGCCTTTTCTATTATTTCAAGATAGTAGCTACAAGCAAAATCTTGCTTCGATCAATAAGAAACAAAAATGTACACTCCTCTGTCATTTCAAAGTCATCTATTAAAACAACTCAAATATAAAATTCAACTGTGCTGAAATACAAATAGAACAGCATAATGAGGCTTATGTTTAGAAATGCAAAGAGCATTTTGGAAGTATTTTAGGAAGAATTAATTTAATTCTAACTATTAATATTCTTCCATCATTTGATTTTCATTCTTGTACATGTGGATGCCATAAAAATGCTATTTTTAAGGTTTGTAATTGTTTTTCTCTTTTCCTTTCCTTTCCTTTCCTTTCCTTTCCTTTCCTTTCCTTCCTCTCTATTGCTCTCTCTCTCTCTCTCCTTCCAGGGCTGATATCTCTTGCTATATATATACTGAAACACTTTGGAGAACTAAAAATTTTTTTCTAGGACATATGAAGGCTGATGTGAATATCAAAATGATGTAGAGGACACAGGAAGAAAAACTCTTGAAATCATAATAGGTCATGTGAACTCATATTTAATTAGATTCTTGGTAAGTATGTAGCATATTATTAATGACTGCTTATTTACTCAGGAACCATGTTTGTTTTTGGCAAATTAATTTTATGCTATGATGTGGAATAATGCTTAGCTTTCGGTAACTGTTGAAAATGCACTAACATTACTGCATCATGTGCTATGTATGCTTAATGGCCATAGCTAAGACTAGATGGAAATATGGCAAGACAGTTAATTAATAGCATTCATTTTGCCTTTAGTATTCCTTAAGTTTCCTAACACTAGAAAATACCAATAAAAGACTAAAAAATTGTTACATGTGGCTGGAACCCAAAGTTATTTCTTGACATCATTGTAAGGAATACTGTGCATCTTATATATCTTGATATCCTATGTACAGAAAGTGACATCTACTGGAGAAAGCAGAAGTGAATATTTACTTTCCAAACTATTTTCCTGGTAAACTTCCAGGCAAGTTGCACTATCCTCGAGATTATCCCAAACTTCTAGAACAAAGAAAGGTTTTATTTAGCTTAGTATGGCATAAAGGCTGGCTTGTTTTGGTTATCATTTTGTCAAAGATGCCTTTTGGAGAAAAGTGGTTATGAGGGCCACACAAATGATCTCGTAAGAAACACCACTGAAGACTTCTGGAAAATACAACTCCAGCACATTCCCTTAAGGGTAAAATTGGGGTTCTAAATAACTATAAACCATCAAGCAGTGGATCTGAAAAGAACTCTGTTGTAACAAATAGTCTGAAAATATGTTTGGAAAATGTGTAACTTCCTTAAATGGTCTGGAACAGGAGTTGTAAAACGAAGTATGGGATTGGAATACATAATTTCTGTCTGATGAAAAGCCATCCCCATGCTACTCTAAAACCTAATCATTTTTATTTATTCATGTTAAAAAATGTGTCTAACCCCCATGATCTAATCAAACCCCTGTTCTCACGGCATTAGGGGATATGACCAAGGTGTTTTTCACTCATGGTCAGAACTAAGAAGTGACTCAGAGTTCTGATAGAACAGACACCAGCTTCTTTCTTGTGACAATAATTCCCCAATATGTAAGTAATAATTCTTTTCTAAGGAAAACAAAAGCCTTTTCTATCTTTTTTTTTTAGCAACCATATAGAATATATTTATTTTTAATATACGAAATTTATTGTCAAATTGGTTTCCATACAACACCCAGTGCTCATCCCAAAAGATGCCCTCTTCAATGCCCATCACCTCCCCTTCCCTCCCTCCCACCCTCCCATTAACCCTCAGTTTGTTCTCAGTTTTTAGGAGTCTCTCATGCTTTGGCTCTCTCCCAATCTAACCTCATTTTTTTCCCTTCCCCTCCCCCATGGGTTTCTGTTAAGTTTCTCAGGATCCACATAAGAGTGAAAACATATGGTATCTGTCTTTCTCTGTATAAGCCTCTCCTATCTTAATAGAAGCTACTGTAGCAGCCATTTTCAAGACAGAAAGAGTGAGGCACAGCTTTATTCAGGCGCTCACAAATACAAGACTATGACAGTGACTAGCAGCCTGTCTCTTTGGTTCTAGCATGTTACCTATATGATGGTACCAATGCTGCTTCTATATTTAGATTCCGTCATATGATACTCTGTAGTTTAATGTCAGATTTTCTACTTCTAATTATCACTGTCATTATTTTATTTTATTTTTTTATTTTGTTTTTGTAACAATGCTCTTGCACTCCCTCTGCTGGCCTTGCTAATTAACAAAACTAGGGCCAAAGTAGTCCTGGTGTGTATCTGTGATAGTCGATGGGCTGGTAAAACCGACACTGTTTTTTGTTGGAACCCAAAAAGTCAATCATGTTGCTTGCCCTTCATCTGAAACAAAGAGGGCAAAAGAACGTTTATTTGTAGATGATGAAAACAAAACAGGGTTATTTTTATACATTTAACAGAGAATCTATTGAAATGGAATAAATGTACAAATCTTAAAAATGTGTCAACCTTTGCTAATTAAAAAAAAAAGTTACCCTTTTTCTATTAAAATGTATATGTACTTGGTAAAAGGTGTATTTTACTACGAGGTGTATCAATTTTGTATCTCTGTGTTTACACACTGGACAATTAAATGAAAGGCTGCCTGGCTCTGTTGGTAAGACTCTGAACCCCGATTAGATATATAGCTGTTCAATGGATCTGCTTCCCACATCCTAGAGTTCCATTATGGAGTTACAAAGAGAATGACAGCACTTGGCAAATCCCAGGCCTAATCATAGCACAGAGAGTGACTTTTGGAAGGTACATTACCAAGCAATTAGGACCCATTTAATAAATTACCCCTTATGGAACACTTTGAACCCTAGTGGTCTGAAGAGGTTAATGCACCTCTCATAACTGAATGTTACTCACTTTCCAGGGGTAACTTCAAGGCCACAGTTAATCCAAACCTTCTTCTCATCAATGGCCTCTTACTCTTGAGCCACTACTGTAGTCTGGCATCAGTAAGCCCATATACTTGCATCGCCCCCTGTGCATTTCACATGTTCCATTTTCTTACAGCTGAATCCAATGGGCAGGGTGTTCACGAGGCCAAATGACTTTGTGCTGCACATTAACTTCCTTTGGCTTTCATGCTCCTTATTTGAAGTCTTTCTGTTTTTCTTATTTATAGAGAGTTTTAACTTCTGGGTTTAGTTTAAATGTGACGTCTGATGTAATTTACTTTCCTCCAAAATTGTTGAGTAGCAACCACATTTTAAATGAATCCAATACACAAAATTAGGTTTCAGGATATTATTAAATTTGGAAAAAAACCCACAGTAGATATGTATTTGTAAACTGGAATCTTAACTATGGCTAGACACTAAAAACACTAAAAAACACTTAAAATATAACTGTAAGGGAGAAAAAGCTTTGATGCTAGAATATAATTAGACTTTTAAAGTTTTTATTTCAATTTTTAAAAATACATTCAACTTGGGTTTTTGGAAAGAAAATGCTGATGAAACACTAGGCACATTTATTTAAAAAGATGGTCAAGGAATGGAATTGGAATATAAAAATGTTACTGTGCATTCATAATGGCAGACATTGCTATAACATGTCATTGGTCTTCTGTAACATTCCCGTAAATCATGATCAAAATCATCATGATTTCGAGCACACTTACTGAATGTTTCTTCTATCCAAGGCCCTCCTGAGAGCTACAGATGAATAAGACACAGCCTATGACTTCAAGAAACTTATAACTGTACCATAGAGCTCAGATATAGGCATGTTGAAAAAGAACCATAATGAATAGAAGATTATGGTAAATACCAAGTTTGTGTCCATACAGAACTTGCTCAGGGAATTTAGAGAAAGAAGAAGTATCTCTGCTCAGCAGAAAGGAATGATGAAGAAAATAAAATCTGCTCAAAACTGTTGTTGGAATTTTGGCAGGAAAGCTGAAAATTAGAAAATTAAAGGAAATGCTCCAACATAGAGAAGTAATTAAAAGTTGTCTTTAGTTGCGTCTGTGGACATATTTTGTGAGATATGTTTGAGAAGCAACTTTTCAACATGAAAGTGGATGTAAATTCTTTGCAGTGTTCTACTTTGCTTTACCTTTGTTGTATATAGAAAAAAACATGAGAAAACACATTTTCAGTCAAATAATGTAATATAACATGGAAAGTGTTGATTGCTGTCAACTTAATGATCAGGACATATTTTAAGGATATATTTTAAGTTTTTGTTTGTTGCTGTTCTTTTAGATAATATGACAAAGTGCCCTTTTCCAGGATTTTAAGTGACTCTACGAGTCATACATTTTAAAATCTCTGCTCCTTTTGTTGTAACTTGGAATGGCTTTCCATATTATAAACTGTTTTCTTATATCCCTATAAGAAACAGAGACTATGGTTGGAAATGTAGCTTCTATCTGAATCTATAGTGTTACTGAAATGTGAGTTTATATGGTCTTGAAGTCTTCTGTATTTGTGCTGTATAATTTGATTCTTATCTATTTTTTTTTAAATGTCCAGGCCAGAAATGTGACAAATTCTCTGCCAGGTCATAGTGTCAAAGGTCTGCGGAAAGAGCTGAGTATCACATAGTACAGTAGATGTGGTATGCCATTGGTTGTTTCTTGAAAGCAGCCTCTACTTCAACAGCAGAGTTGCAAATCAAAAGTGAACTACTATTTTTTGATCATTGGGAAGTAAACATTTAAAAACCTGGAGCCCTACTTTTACGTGTGGTGGTGAGATTATATTGCTCTTCATTCATACCTAGAAGCACTTTAATCTATTTATTCCATAAGAAAAGTATTACCACATGCAATATTCCCTCTTGTTTTCGCCTCTTGCATTATTTACACTAGTGCCAGAGCAGATTTATTAATACCTGCCTTCAAATGGCATTATTCCACACACTCTGAGAATTTACATCCTGGGATAAACAACACAGAGTGATAAAAGTAGTACAAATGGAAAGAAATCGCATTGTCTGTTGCATTTTCCCTTCTAGGATTTCTAAATGCATCCAAACCGTTCAGCGGCAAACCTTTACTCAATGACCACTGTGTTTGGTCATTGCAACCCAGAGATACAGAACTCGAAGGTTCTTCAAAGAGCCTACCAACTAGCTGGGAAAGGACTGATACCTAGGAAACACCAGCAAACATACTGACACTCCGTAATTATATATAAAACAGTATGGTGCAAACTATTCACACTATACACATATGTTATCCAATATGGCAGCTACTAGATAGCTGTGGCTATCAGGTACTTGGAACTGTGGCTACTGTGAATACAAAATGCTATGAACTGAAAATACACACTGGATTTTGAAGACATAATATGAAAAAGAGAATGTAGTATCATTAATAATTTTAGAATATTAATTATATGTTGAAGTACTATTTTGGATATGTTGGGTTAGGTAAAAATATTATCAAAATGAATTTCACCTGGTTTTAATTATTTTAGTTTTTTTAGCCTAGCTATATAAAGCTCAAAATTGCAGGTGCAGCCCACCTTATATTTCTATTGGACAGTGCTGCGATAACCTTCAAGAATAAACTCAACAGCAAGAGCTGAAAAATCTGAAAAACTGGAAAGAACAGGTAAGATCTCAGCTGCCTCTGGAAAGATACATAGGCTTTGGATTAGAACGTGAGAGAAAGATAAGCATGTTCTTGGATAGGAGAATAAATAAACAGATGTAGGATGATAGCTGCTGGAAACTTAAGGTTTATTGTAGGCAATAGTGCAGAGGTTATCTTGTAAGGGGTGACAAATTCTGAACATTTAATCTAGTAAAAAGATGTGTTATTGAGTTAACATAGCTACCAATTATTGAGTTCTTAGAATATGAAACTTATGTACATAAATTTACATTTAAACATAACAGTCATAGAAGGCAAGTTTTGTCATATCCATTTCCAGGTGAGAACACTGAGGCTCAGATTGGCTCAGGGACTTGGTGAATGTCACACAACCAGAAAGGGACTGAAACCTTGGTGTAAGTCTGACCCCAAATCTTTTTCTTTTCACCATTGTACTGGAGGCAGATTCACCATGAAGTCAATGAAGCTTTCCACTTCCAGCTCCTACACATATGTGAACTCCTTCCATAGAAGGTGCTCAAGTGATGTGTTCCCATGGTCATATGCTTTTGGAAAAGTTGCCGAGTTAAATGATTTTAGTTGTAATCAGTTATGACTGCTCTCTGTTTCCATTCTGACTCCCCCCAAGTCACATCTTCCTTCATGTCAGGTGGTGTTAGATTAGCATTTTGGTGGATCTGGCTAAAAAGAAATTTCAGATTGTTATACACTTGGTTTCGGTTTAGGTGGTTATTTTTGTATTTCAAAGTTGTTTTTACATATAGTTTTTTTTCTAGCTATCCTAGGGTAAGAATGTCTACCCTGAGTACTCTTACTTTCCACCCCACCAGCTCACCTTGGGTCTTGAACAAGAGCCAGTGGGAAAACTGTAATATTAACTTGTCCTACAGTACCAAGAGGATGTAGGTCATGGAAGAAAAAAAGAAAAGCTTTAAATGTAAAGAGCCAGAACTAGTTTGTGGGATATTCTTCCAATTCTCAGATGTGTAAAATAATAAGTGGAGAATTCAATTCTCATTGAAACCTGGTCAAAACAGACTATACTTGATTAAGCAGCTTATACAATTATAAAATAAGGGATATTTGTTTTTTATGATGACATGAATTATGCAAAAGACAATTTATACTCTAGACATAAGCCTGTGATAAGACTCTGAACAATGAGTTTGACCATGTGAAGTCACCTGTTTCTGCATCCTAATGTATGGGGTTTTGTTTTAGCCCGCTCAACATGCCTTCTCCTGGTGGAGTCTGGTGGTTCAAGATGATGCAACACATCAAAATTTCCACTGACAGAGAAAAATGGACCAAAGCTTTACTAAACTAAGAAAAAACCATTTTTGATAACCATGCTATATGAAAGAATGCATTATCTTTCTCTTCTATTATGAAATTATCGTCACATGGAGAAGTCTGCAGCCAAAAAGTGGCACTGCAGAGATGTCAGATAGTTAGTGAGTAGAAACATTATATTATTTTTCTGGACTTTGTGGGGTTTGTGGTACTTGTCATCCTTTAAGCTTTGTAATTTGTCATGATTTCCTTCTTATCCTGCAGATACATTCACTGTTGGACCTAAGTTAGCATTGGCAAGTTTTTCTTACATACAACTTCCTAAACTGTATATACAATAGGTATTATATGATGTGAACTTACCCTTGAGCTGTATTGTATACTTTCATAGGCCTTATTGTGGATTCTGAGGAAGGATATATTTATTTAATATATGAAATATTTGAAGGTCACAAAACCCCAAAGAATATAAAGAGGGAAAAGCCTGACTATCATGAACAACTAGAGAAATGAACAACTAGAGAAAGTGGAGCCCAGATGCTACATGTATGCCAAATTCCACAAGTGAGGCTGATAATGATCACATCCATCGCCATAACCAAGAGATTAGACTGCCTCCTATAATGTAGTGATGCAGAAACAAGATGATGGCTAGCAAGGGAGAGAAAGACTGAATGAAAGAGGGTGGGAACAGATCAAGGAAATAAATGAACATTTTATTGAGGACCTGACTCTGTGTCAGGTCTTGTGTTATTCACTCTCACATGATCATCTTAGTTAATGAATCTTCAAAAGTCTATAATATATAAAGAAGTATCTCTGATGCATTACATCTTACTGCCTGATTTTATGACTTCCTTGGATCTGTCTAGGCTGTTCATAATCCAACAGAGAATGAGGGTAAAGAAAGAAGACTTTGGAGTCACACTGAGAAGGTTCAGATAGATGGATCATGAAAAAAAAAAAAAACACCTATTGCACTGAATGACACTGTAGAGATACTTTTCTTAAGAGTATAAATACTTTCTACTCCGGAGAAATATAACCCACCAAGCCCAAGACCTGTAGTCAACCACTACATTGCAAGATGCATGATCGAGGTTTGCGCAAAGCAATCTGTTTTCTATTAATTTAAGAAAGTAACTTAACTTAGACTTAGAGATATGTATTTTACAAATCATGATGTTGTGAAGCAATAGTTCTGGTCCATATTTTTTGTATTTTTTTCCATGTGTTCCTGAATTTAATATTGAACACTGGGAGATACATAACATTTTTATTTTATTTTTTTAATTTTTAATGTTTTATTTACTTTTGAGAGGGAGTGAGAGGCAGAGTATGAGCGGGGGAGGGGCAGAGAGAGGGGGAGACACAGAATCCGAAGCAGGCTCCAGGTTCTGAGCTGTCAGCATAGAGCCCGATGTGGGGCTTGAACCCACGAGCTGTGAGATCATGACCTGAGCTGAAGTCAGACGCTTAACCGACTGAGCCACCCAGGTGCCCCAGATACATAAAATTTTTAAACTGCCAACTAGATTTCTTAGGATTCCAGAAAACATGTCTTTGAGGGACTGCCCATAGTCATATTTGTACACTGGATCATCACTTTTTTTGTGTGACCTTTACATCCAGTGGCTGACTGGTATATATCGATATGTCTGTTCAGTGTCATCTTGAGTGTGAAGGAGCTCCTAACAGAAGTTTGAGGAGATATACCTAATTCTACAAGTGTGTTTTGCATGTGTTTTTATTTTGTATCTACACAGTATAACAGTATATAACAATCTGCATAACAGAAGATATGAATTATATTACCCCCTGACCACACTCCATGCCACTACTTCCTAATGTGGCTTTCTTTGGAACAGATCTTGAAACTGTATTTTTTATATTGTGGGCTACTTTCAAATATTGTTTGATGACCTCATTTTAGCATTCTCTTTCTTTTTGGAAATTAGCTTCAAGTATTATCACAGGCTCTCATGTCACTATTCTTTGAAATAGTAGAGGGAACAATGTAAATGACAGGTATGTACACAGAATCATAGGTGAGCCCCACAGTGCAAACTATTTTTAATGACTAAACTTACAAATAGGTGAGAAACATTTAAAGATGAAGAATCTGCAACCCACAGATGCTTGGCTGTGGTCACTTTTGTTTTTTTGGAGGCTTCTGTTTCCTTCAGTGTAAGGAGTCTATTGTACATGGAGTAGAGACACAATGTCAGCAGGACAATGATGTGACATTGTCACTGCTTCAACTGGGGGTGCCATCGTCATAGCATTTTGTCAGATAGTGCCTGAAACAGAATTGGCACCTGGAGACTATCACCTCAAGGTATACTAACTGTCCTCAAAAGCAAGCAAACTGCCACACCAAAATATTTATCTTGAAATAAATGGCATATATCTATCTCAACAGAGCAGTATATTTCTGACATTACAATGGAATTTAAAGAAGAAAGTAATTTCTGGAAACCTATTGATAAGCACATTTTCTGCAAGGCTCTCTTTTTCTAACTGAGGGGTACCTCCACAAAATTAGAACTAACTCTCTGGATAGAAACATTTAACCCAGACATTCACACAGTTTGATAGCCAGAAGCATTATCCAGGAATAATTACAATTACAACTGAGATACCAAGAATTTGGGCTGAGCTGGATCAATGAAAATTGTCCAAGAGTCCAGTTTCACTGCAGTAAACAGATGACATCCAAAACAACGTCACTATTGCACCATCTTCAACTTCTTAAAATTAAAGTCATTTTTTGCCCATGAAAATTCTGAGAAATTGGATATTGGTAAATTTTGTTCACTGACATCAGAAAGAGGGCCAGTATTAGAGAGTAATTAAATATTGTTAACAGGGAGCCTGGGTGGCTCAGTCAGTTAAGCATCCGACTCTTGAGTTCAGCTCAGGTCATGGTCCCACGGTCATGAGATGGAGCGCCACGTCAGGCTCCAAGCTGAATGTGGAACCTATTTGGGATTCTTTCTCTCTCCCTCTTTCTCTCTGCCCTTCCCCTACTCATGGTGTCTCTTTCCCCCTCTTTCCCTCTCTGTCTCTCTCTCCCAAAGTAAATAAACACTAAAAAAATTAAATAACATTATCCAGTTTCTCATGAAAATTTCAAATGATACATTTTAGCCCCAGTACTTTTTGGAGCTCTGAACAATGGAGAAAAATAATTATTTATCATTAATTTACATAAGTGTATTATGTAAAAATGTAAATATTCCCATTTTTTTCATCATCTAAATTTTGTACCAAGAATGAAAACTTTAAATAAGTACAGCTAGGAATTGTTACACCTTGTTCCATGACAGCTTGTTCTATGGATTATTCACTGATTAAAGCTCTTTGCCCTATAGTGCTGATCCCCCTTCTGTGTGCTTCAAGAATCACTCACTGCAATCTTGGCTTAGAGACATGGCTCTTCTCCATTCTGGGGAGTTTCATACTTAGTCACAGAATTCTATAGCAATTCTATGCATTTCCATTAATGCATAGAAAGAAGAGAAAATCTTAAAAACCTATTTGGTTTACATAGTCATAATTACTATATAATAAAAATAAACAAATTTGGCAAGTGGATCATTTTTAAGAATATACTAACTTAATTTATAAGTTTATTGAATTAGCTACTGTTCAATTTTCATGTTTGGACCTCCACCCTGGGCAGAATCCAAGGCCATGCTGGCATAATAACCAGTAAATGGCTCTGTGGGCAAGGAGGAAAGAAATGGGCTTGTTGGCACATGTCTTCATGGCATGGTGCTGAAGTTTAATTTTCTTTTTTTTTTCAAAATTGCAAAATAATCAGATCAAATTTTCTTAATTTTAATTTGACTGTGTTACAATTATTGAGCATCTTTTGTGAGCTGTGTGTACTGGATTTTTTTTTTTTTTAAAGCAATACCAACCGCCTCCAAGTTTACAATTGTGCATTTGCCATTTATTTGTGATTGATACTACCAGAGCTGAAACCAGTCTCCTCTCTCTTGGAACCAGTTTACTGCTCTTTGCTTTCTGTTTTGAAGTGGAGGAATTTAAGTGCGATGGGTCTGTTCGGACTTTTGCAAGAGTTGATCTTATCAACCTTTAGGATCATTTGTTCTGAACTCCAGGCATCAAATAAAGGTGGAACTACTGATCAGATGGTTTGAAGTCATGGATGTGAACACCAGTCATTTATTTTAACAAACCAGTGAACATGAAACAACAATAGTTTGGAACTAAAATTTATAGTTCGTTTTAAAATAGTAAAATTCTGGAGAAACGGTTTTAACTCAAAATATTTCCCCAGTGATTTGTTCATTGTTAATGCTCAGAAAATATTAACCACTGCACTCAAGCCTTTTTCTACTTTACTGGTCTTTTAGGAGAATGTTGCTTGTTATTACTCAAATGGGAATTACTTTCCCATGAGCAACTTATTATAGATTTATCTAAATTAAATCTCATTCCATTTAAAATTTTCCACCTAAGATCTTCCATTGTGCTTGCACTTCTTTCAATTTTGGTATGCTCACAGCTATTTACTTTTCCCATCAGGGCATTAATTTGGACATTTCATTTAGTGCTGGTCCCAAACCTATCCCTACAGAACCCCACTGTCCCCAATTTAATGATGCATTACTAACAGTTGCTTATTATTTATAGTCCATCAGTCAATTTGAGAATAATCCTAATGTGACAGAATCTTACCAATGTCTCTATTCATTTTTATTTGTTTCCAACAGAAATCCTGGGAACTTGAAGAAGCTGCTTCTAGCAATCTATTAAATAGTCTTCATGGTATGTTTGGAAAGAAGATGGCATATTTGTGCCATTTTGATTTGCTTAATGTACAATTACACTACTTAGCATGAAGTGTTCAAGATAAAGAATCATCTAGTGCAGAGGAGGGGAGGATTGGGCCATCCTAGTTTACAGAACCTGGTGCCATCTTTATGACCTTAAACTGTTTCCTGCTTTAGCCGCCTTCAGGCTACCTTACCTCCTGTCCCACTTTGAAGAAATTGGGGAAAAACAGTAATCCAACTCTACGACATAGTGAGAATATGAAATAACAGCTATAAATGAGTTTGGAAAATCAAAACCACTTACATGTAATCCTTTCACAGAAATAAGACTTTGCTGATGTACCCTTTGAGGAATATGCATTATATGGGGCACAGATACCTTTATCCTATTTTGCCTGCTTCTTACAATATTAATGACATATATGTACATGGACTATGTGGCATGTGCCTGTTTCATTTCTAAGATAAAAATATCTGAAATAAATGTTTTAATATAAAATTCATTGCTATCAATGTTATACATTAAGCTTCAGAGCACAGAGTTCCAAGAAATCTTAAGAAAGTTACCGGAGCAAAGATAGGCTCTTCAAGAAAGGAGTGCAGGTCTCCTCAGGCTCTGCAGGCACTTGGTCCCTCATTTACCCTCTAGCTGTTTAGTACCATCTATCTTCCCTCTTTCTCTGTCTCAGTCTGTATGATAGTCTAACAAATAAAGGCTTTCTCTATGTTGCTAAAGCAGTGACTTGACTCTCCTGTTTGCAATATTTACATTTTTGAATATCTGATCTGGAACTACCTTTACTCATTATTTTTCTGCACCTTTTATCTGTTTTCTAGTTTTTACCATTCTTCTGAAACAGCTCTCATACAAACCCCCTATAACCTGTGTGGATGGAGTATGAGGAGGTAAATATGATGGAGCTGGAATGGTGTGCTCTTTTAGGATTGGGCTGTCAGTACGGAGGGCTCGTTTTCTTAGAAGAAAGGTGCAGCTGCTCAAAAAGACATCAGATGCCACACAATCTCCAGAGCCTGAAATTACCCAAGACCATCCAGTGTATAGATTCATACATTCATATACAGAAGACTGTTAAGACCCTGAGTTGCAATATACATACACTTCCTGATACAAAAGCCAAAAACTTCACCAAGTTCGGTGGATCAGCAGTAAATGGACAGTTTTCCCTCTGAATTCTAAGTGGAAGGTTCCCAACTCCAAGAGAAAGATGGAGGAAATCAAAGAAACCCTTCAGCTATGTGAATTTACATTGCCACTGTCTTTCTATTCCTAGTGTAACAGAGGTTATTCCCTACCCCCCACTTTGTGTGAATGAGAGAAATATCAAATAAAAGCTTTAAATTACTCAAAACATGAAGACAATTCACTTATACAACCTTTGCAGCAAAAAAAGCAGGGTTGTTTTGTTTTTTGGGTTTTTTTTTTTTGAGATCTGTGAGAAAGTGAGAAAGGGGTTGAGAAAATGCAAACGTTTATTAAAAGAAAAGAATGAAATCAATTTCTAAGTACTATGGATATTTATACTGCATGAACCAGAAAAACCAGAAAAGCCAGAAAAACCCAGAGAAATAGAAAGTAGCTTGATGGAAATCTTTAGCTTCTTGAAGGCTAGAGTGAAATCTGCCAAGTAATAGGCGAATAGGAGGTCACACTGTGAAATTAATAACCAGTAAATTTAGAACAAATAAAGCAGAAATGCTTTTGCACAGCATTTAAGCAGCCTGTGGCACTGACAACTGCAGGAGGTCAGGGAGTTAAATGCTGCCGAACCAGAATTAAAGAAGTGCAGAGTAACATTGTCATTCTTACCATCATCATTTGCAGTTAGTTGGATGATGATTCGGGTGACTTCATCCTTTGCTTTAGAATTTAATTATGATTGCACTTTGTGGAAAGCTAATAAGGATGTAAGACAAACAGCAAGAGTGGAAGTAGATAAGGGCCCCTTTCTGTGAGCCTACAAACATACTGAGCACAAGACAACTATCAGATGATACAGACAACTGCCGTGTTTCAAAATCCTGCAGATCTGTAGGTAGTCTGAATCTGGAGAAGTTTTCATTCAAACGTCCCATCTTTGGCCATGGCAACATACAGTAATTCTTGGGAAATGTCTTTTCAATTTACAAGATCCCCTTGGAGAGATTTTTTATTTGCCCACTTCACCAAATTTACTATTCAGTATATCATTGTTTTCTTCTGATCTGTTAATCCCAGCTGGAACCCCACAACGTCTTTTGGTGAATATTGGGTTTGATGATGATGCTATGGTCAACAATACCCTGTTGTTTCCAGTCGCGCAGGAGTGACAACCTCCCCGGGGGATGAAAGATGCTCTGCCTGAGATCATCAGTACATGAAGTACAGGCAGCAGCCAGGCCTAGTCCAGGTTCTAAAAATGGACTATTTTACAAAATGACTCTTATCTTTTAGTTTTATTGCAAACTGTAATCAATGCTTAGCCATTGATTATCACCATTCTTTTTATGCCTACAAAGATCTGTGGGTCCCCCTCCTTACTTTTTCACCCTAACATATTATTGTCAGCTTGAGTTAACGTTCAACTAGGAATTACTTGGTGTGATGGGGAGGTAAAAAGATAGGGGCATTTACTTTTTCATTAATCTCTTCCTTGCCATAATTAGCAAAGGTGTAAATAGTAACACCTCTGATCCATATAGGAGTTGAGAAACTCGGTGCCACAGAGGCCACATTCTTCAAAAACAATGACACCTGACCATTTCACCCAGTGTCTTAATTTGTTCATATTTTGGCTGCTAAGCCTTCTGTTTTTTCTGTGACTGTAATATAAACAACCGAGCTCCATTAGTTTGTATTATTTTTCATTTACTTTAGACTTGCTAGGCTGAAATTGAACAATGTATTTTTCGGTGGTTCTTTCTCTCTCTTTTTTTCTTTTTAAATGCAGTTGGCCTTTTTCCCTTCCTTAAATAATTTTTTTTATTTCAGTATTTTCATTGTAATCATGGTTATAATTGACAGCTTTATAATACCGGGGGGCACAGTTGAGGTCTCTTTCTCTTTTCAAACACTCTTCTCCATCCACAGCAAGGGCTGTTTTTCTTTGTTTCTTTGCTGTCTGAGAAGAGGCAGAAGATCAGAGAGAGTTTCTGGCGGTCGTAGAATATTACATTCCATTGTAACTAGTAGTTTACATAGACTGTGCAACTAAATATTCTGTGAAAACAACTGAAAATGACTTTTCCCTTTCCTGTGCAAATCCAATGTTTTCATAAATCTGGAGGAAAACCTTGCAGTTTTGAAAACCTGAAATATTTGTATCCACTTTTTAATTGTTGATGTGCTGATGTCAAACCACCACGCTGGATATTTTTAGTGCCTATCCCCATGACTGATAGCGTGTGTAGAAATCAGAAGTAAGGGTATCACTCCTGGCAGAATTGGAGTGAATTAGAAATTCTGTTTTCAAGACATTTTAAAATATTCACTTTTTAACCTCCTTTTAAAGCTACCTCTTGCTGTATTTTGCAAGGGTGGGGATTTAATGCATGATGCCTACACATGTGTACATAATATTCTCTACCTTTTGTCTTTAATATTCCTTGGTTTTTAATTATTAAAGATAAGTATTTGAATTATAAATATTCTAGTTATACAGGAATAGGCAAAGCAGGCATATACCCTCAGGCAAAATTCTTCCATTATCCATAATCCTTCTGCCTCCTGCCTCCATTTCTCTGCTTCCTATCTTTATGTCGCCTCAAAAAACACACAGACGCATTCTTTTAAACCCACCTTCTCCTCCCCACTTAAACCATAGAAATCCCTCCTCAATATGTATAGGGGCCTCTTCCTTGAAGTGGGATGTCATACTTGTCCTAAATATAATAAAGTGCTATCTTCAAGGCATTTCTGCATCCAAAACACTCCCCAGAAACCTGCCGAGCCCTCCCATCTAACCAGTCTGAATGTCACAAATCATAGCCCAGAAACTGCTTTATAGTGAATCATTAACATTGTCAGGAATGACTTGGCAGAGAAAAAAAAAGGCTTTCCATTAGAGAACTGAGGGAGAATATACAAATGACAGCATTGTCATTCCACTCCTATTGTTTTATAAAGCTCTGAACTGATTAGTAAGAGTTTATTACAGAGGAATAGGACTGTGAATTTCATGCGTTGTGCTAGGTATTTTCATATCTTCCTCTTACATTTTAGAGCCTCGTGGTTTATTTTAAATGTTTTGTTTTTAAAATTCTGCTTGCAGTGCTGAATAAAGTTTTACAGGATGAATAAAAGTGTTAAGAAAAAAATATGCAGATATATGCAAAGTAGCTGACCAGAGTATTTGTAAGTAAAAAGCCATTTTCCTGCCTATTTGTCTGGGATCCTAGTCCTCCTCACTCATTTGCCCAGCAGGGATGTGACTAAAAAGGACCAGGATGCTGCATCAAGGATGGACAAGACCAAGTTTGGGTGAGAGTTCTCTGTCTTTCATGGTGGGTCTTGTATCACTTTCTGAAGTTGGAGGCCAAGTAGGGTTTAGAATCCTTTGTTGCTCTGTACTTATCTGAGTTTACATTTTGTACATTAGAACAGCTGACCAAGATTTGATTGCCTAATACTCCTCTGCCTCCTTTACCCCGTGTTGACACATGTAGTGGATGTGGTTAACTTACCAGATCCTCACTGAGACAGAAGCACTCATTCATTCCCTAGGGATCAGAGTGTTCCTTGCCACTGTTTACAATCAAGCACTTCCTTTGAAATTGTTGCTGGCCCAAGGAGATTATCTTCCCCAAAGTTTCAACCCTTCCCAGGTCCAGCCTGAATCCAATGACAAAACCATGCCTCAACGGGAGAGATTTCTGATGGACCAGCCCAGCTTCAGAAGCTGAGGCCTCTTGTTGTGACTGTATCACAGTTCAACATCTCTACCAAGTCTTACACATACCATAACTGAGAGCATACCCCAATAAACCACCTGTATACAAACCTCAGGCTTAGAGTTTCTTTTTTATAGGAAATCTAACCTATGACAGTTGATACTGGGATGATCCTAGAAGGCAGGCTCTGACATGGGGTTTTGGAGTTGAATTATCTCCTGGCTGGCTGGTAATTAGGACTCCATCACTGGTGGTAGATACGGTATCAATAGCTCTGGTATGTAGCAATGGTGCAACTGTTAAAACTTTTCCTGATGTTGAATTGTGATGGGAGATCCACAGAAGAGAAGGCGTTGCAAAGTGTAACATCTTAGGTGCTTGAGAGTTTCAGAGTAAATAGTAACTAAGGGACTACAGAATTGGATAGCTTTTACTGCAAGCTATCCATGCACTGGAGAAGACATGAAAGGCTGAGTGTGATTAATCACCAAATTAAGGTGAAGTATAAAAGCCAGAGGGCCCCCTTGGCAGCATATAAAGAGACTCCCATCTCCTGCAGCTGGAAAGTGAAAAAGCTGAGGATCTGACTCAGGACTTAACAATGTAAGTAGATCATCTCCAGAGAAGGTTGAATTTTTAACTCCAAGTTGTCTCTGCCAAGGTATGGGTCCTCACTGGGAAGGAGAGGGACGCTGGGTCAATACCCTTCAAAATATTGAATTCCCCAATTTCCCTGACTATCTGAACCTGTAGAAGTGGCCCACTTTTCCCTGTCCAAAGCCAATGCTCTTCCCTTATTTGAAGAAATGCAGGGGCCCCTGACCAGTAAGACAGCAGGTGCCCCTTCCCTTAGAACCTATTTTCACCTCCCCTCCTGGTTACCAAAACAATCATGAGGATTAAGGCACAGCACATTCCAGCTAATGAAGGGTTGGACCAGAGGTGTTGTGAGATCCAGCCTATATGTATATGAGACCCAGGAAAGTAGGTATGGAAACTGCATCCCAAAGATGTTGAATTAAGGGGGCAGAACATAAAGTTGGAAAGAAGAATTTTTTGATAAGGGAACACTGTTTCGTGATAAAGATGTATCCCTCTGTCAAGACTCCAAGAGAAGAAGCTAATATGCTACTATAATGGTACTTTGAAGTTTAAAGGAAGTGAGGGCCCACAGCAAGTGAAGTAAAAAGTGCCATGGATGATGGTAGAAGGGATCAAAAGATCCAGTGAAGTGGGAGTTCTATAGCAGATATATGTAAGGCCAAAACCCACCACCTGAATGTGTTCCAAGGGAAGGCCTAAATAAGGTGTGAGTTGGTGAAGGGGACAAGAGTAACACTAAAATGCTTCATGGCTATCTACTTTAAACCAGGGCTCATGGTAGGATATTCTGTTATAGACATAGTTTTCTTGATAATAATAGGGATAAGATACAGATATAACAGAGGCCAGATAGTGGCATTTTATCAGCAGCAGCAAAGTATGTGCAATTATCAGCAGCAGCAAGGTATGAAAGACAAGTGTGGTGTAGCAGCCAGAGAACCCTCCCTGGCAGAGAGCTACAGAGATGGTAAGAGAATCCGCATCACTAAGGGCAAGATAGGTAGTTAACAAGGGAATTCTCAGTCTATAAAATCAGAGGGATACAGGAGTGGATAACCATAATGATGAGAACAACTCCAATAGTAAGTCATGAGCTCTTGCCGAGTTTCTGGACTGAGCCAGTTTTCAGACCCCAAATTCCTGAGGGAGGACCCTGCAGTACCATAAAAAGTGCATACAGTAATGATTCTCTTATTCCTTCCCAAAGGGACTCCAGGCTCGTTTATTTGAGTAGCTGTTCACTGGAGAAAGCTAATACCCAGATATTTTGAGGGCTGTTGACCCAGACTCAAAGTATCATTTATGGCCCCCTTACCATGAAGGTATCTAAGGCTAGGAAATACGAAAAGTTCTGGCTCAAATACCAGCTCAAAATTGGTGCACTGTGTCCAATTTTCTCAGTTCAGCATACATACTTGCAATAGATATTTCTTCCTTTTTGGTAGAATTCCCACATCTGTTCCTTGATCTGTGAGATTAGAATCATCATAACAGAGAAGGTCAAGTGGAAGCCTTTCAAATGGCCTTTTCTCCCAGACAAATAAAACCAAATAAATACCAAATAAAACAATTATATACCAGAGTGAATGGCAAAAATCAGTGCCACCATGGAAGACCTAAAGGACAAGGGGTGGTGGGCCCTATCATACCCTTATTTAATTCAGCGTTCTAACCACTACAAATACCAGACTGATCCTGGAGGATGACATCGGACTAATGCAAATTCATCCAACTAGAAGTGATTGCAATGCTGTACCAATTGTGGTATCTTTGCTAGATCAGATTTACCTGGCCTCTAGTACAGGGTATGTATCTATTACTCTGGTGAATGTGTTTTAATTCGTATCTGGAAGATGCAATAGAGCAGTTGCATTCCTATGGGCTGGACAGCAATGTACATTTACAATCTTTCCCCAGAGCCACATCGGTCCCATGTCATAATATAGTCCAAAGGGACCTGCACTGTTAGAGAATGATGCAGAGCAACACATTGGCCTACTACATCAATGACATTATATTAATCTAAACCAGATAAACAAGAAATGGCAAGTATGTTGGAAGACTTGCAAAGACACATGTGCTCCAGAGGATGGAAGATAGACAGTTTGTGAAGATTTTGGGGTCTACCATTTCAGAAAAGATTTTAGGGGTCCAATGGTCTAGAGATGTCAGGACATTTCCTTCAAAGCAAATGGAAAATTATATATTGCATATCTCACAATTCCTAGTAGGTCCTTTTGGGTTCTGGAGGCGACATGCTCCATACATGTGGGTACTGCTCTAACCCACTTACCAGCTTACACTGAAGATGTCCAGGTAGGAGTAAGACTCTGAGCAGGAATGGGCTCCACAGCAGGTCTAGGCTGCAGTGCAACTAGCCCTTCTTTTTGGGCTTTATGATATGGCAGACTTTCTGGTATTAGAATTATCAGTGGTGGAAAAAGTTGTGTGGAGTTTAAAGCAAATCACAACAGGAAAATCATAATATCAAACTCATGAGTTCTGAAAGCACTATATGTTCTGCGGCAGAAAATTTCACACCACTTGAAAAATTGCTTTTTGCATTCTACCAGACCTGATACTGACCCTTGGACACCACATGACTAAGTGGCCAGCAATGCCTGCCCATCATGATCTGAGCCCAAAACAATCCAGTGTAAAATGGAAGTACTACATTTTTGGTCAAGAACTGACAGAGCCAAAGTATGACCAAGGGTCTTGAGCAGATGAATCATTCCCATGAATCCACCCACCACTGTTTTATCAGTGCATCTTCCTTAGCTCACATGGAAGCCTATATAGGAATGACGCTTTTCATTAGCTGATCAAGAAGAAAGAGGACCTGTCTGGTTCAGAGCTCAATATGTGAAGGCATGCTAAAAATAGACGGCTGCTGTACTAGAGCCCACTTGGGGGCTGCCCTTAAAGCCTGTAATAAGAGTAAATGTTCCTAATAGACAGAAATTTAAATGGTGTACCTAGTCATTCACTTTGTGTAGAAAGAAGTCCTAGTTTGGAATATATATGGATTCATGGACAGTGGCAAAATGGTTGAATGTTTGGTCAAGGTCCTAAAAGGGGAAGGATTAGAATGGCGGGCTCAAGAAGTTTGGGAGAGGAGGCATTTTATGAACTTATGAATATGGTCACACAGAGTGAAGGTCTTTATATCGCATGTTGATTCTTACCAGAGAGCATCCCCCACGGAGGATGTACGAACTGGCCAAATGGTTGGCATAACAAAGCCAGTGAACATCCACCAACCTCTTTTATTAGTAACCCAAGTGCTGGCACAATGGTTATGTCAAAAGAATAGCCATGGTGTTGGGAATTGGAACTGTGCATGGGCCCAGCAGCATTGTCCGCATTCATCAAAGCTGATATAGGAACTATACTGCCAAATGTCAAATCTGCAAACAACAGAGACCAAAACTAAACCCTCAAAGTAGAACCATTTCTTGAGATTGAGATCAACTATCCACTTGTTAGCAAGTTGATTACAATGGATCTCTTCTACCCTAGAAGAGCAACAATTCATCCTGACTAGAATAAACAGTGTTTCAGATTTGGATACGCTTTTTTTTTTTTTTTTTTTTTTTTTTTTTGTCCACAGGGCCTGTATTAGTTTTCTAAATTGCACTGCAAATTACCACAAATTTCATGGCTTAAAATAACACACATTTATTATCTCAGTTTCTATAGGTAAGAAGTCTGGGAATACATTACTGGGGTTTCCAGCTTCAATGTCATACCAGCAATGCAAATAACCAGGGCTCTGTTCTTCTTGGTGGCTTAATGAGGGAAAGATCCATTTACAATCAGTGCCACTATCTGAAGCTCTACAGAGTACTTACTGTTCTGACACAGGATTCCACATCACACTGTATCAGATCATAATTATGTGCGGTGGACACATAACCATGGGATTCAGTGGTCCTATTCCATACCATCCAGAAAATGCTGGCCCATAAAGCAATGCAACAGCTTTTGGAAGATATGTCTAAGGCATCAGCTTGTAGATGGTACCCTGAGAAGATGAGTCACCATCCTTCATGACACAGTATAAGGCAATTTCCCTAATCAATGGCCATTTTATGATGCAAGGCCAAACAGTAAAACCTGGGATCATGAGTAACTCGTTCTGTGAGTGTTCCACAAGATGAGCAAACATTTCTAATAAATTTTAACTTGATAAATGAGTAATGTCTTGTGATATAAGTAGTATGTGACACTGAAGTCACATGATCACAACTGAGCCAATGGTTCTCTCTCTCACTTTCTTTCTATCTCTTGCTGTGGGATTTGGCAGAAATAAGTGATTTCTCAGAAGGTTGGAAGGTGCCCCAAACTGGCACTATGTATTTTTTGTCACTTCAAAGCACCTATGGACAGTTCTTTGCTTTTCTATACAAGAATAAGCTTAGGAATGCTTTGCTTCATTCTAGGTCAGGCTGCCTGTAGATATAGACCCTTTCCTGTGCTGCCTTATTGCCAGTTACATTAAATATAGTGTATGACAAGAGTTTATTAATACTGTACTGTAGTCGACATCCATGAGAGCATATTCAATGGCCTCCACGCAGAAAAAGATTCCATGGAGCCAACAGATAGCAGTGATTGCATTAGTGACAGTGAAAGTCGTCCTACACAGTAACCTCCTCTCTCTTGTCTCCCTCACACCAGCCATGAAGGTTTTCAAAGGTAAGTGAAGGCTATTTTTCTTTATATTTTATATTTTCTTTATTATTTTATATAATATTACAGTATTTTAATCATTTTTATATGAATATTTTTGGGTTGTGGAAGGAATCATCTGCGTTTCCATTATTTCTTAAGGGAAAACTCACTTTGACATACAAGTGCTTTGGTTACAGGCATGTTTCCAGAATGAATTATGCTTGCAAACCAAGGTTTACTGTATACTCAAAAGATAGAATACCATAGGCCTGGAAACCAAGAATAGAAGTTGGAGTAGTCTTTATATTTTTACCATCAGTGCAGTGACCCACTTTCAAATTTGTGCTTCCTGTCCCCCAAACCCTGCAAGTTTTGAGGTCCTGATTCACAAAAGGCAAATGGTAAAAGTCCCATTAAACTTTAAATTATAATTCCACCTGGTCATTTCACAATCCTTGTGCCAGGAGAACAGAATCAAAACAAGGAGTCACTATCCTGGCACTACCCCTGGCAGGGGTAAGTGGCCCTTATTATTAGGAGGAGGTAAGGCTGCCATTATACAATTACAGGAAATTCCTGAAATTCTCTTACAGGAAACATGCATTCAGCACTCCCTTTGGTACTCTCCTGTCCAATGTTAATGATAAACCTTGACAAGTGCATCAGCCTGGGAAGGGGATAGTGATCAGTGGCTCAAAGATGGGGATCTGCTGTAGGAAAAGAAAACACGAACTCAAAAAGATATCTGCACCCCCAAGTCCACAGCAGCATTATTTACAGTAGGCAAGTCATGGAAGCAACCTAAGTGTCTAGCCACAGATAATGGCTAAAGAAGTTGTGGTATATACCCACAATGCAATACTATTCAGTCATAAAAATGGGGAAATCCTGCCATTTGCAGCAATGAGGAGGGCAACCTTGAGGGCATTATGCTGAGGTAAGTCAGACAGGGAAAGGCAAATACTGCAGAATCTTACTTATATGTGGAATCTAAAAAAGAAAAGAAAACCCCAAACTCATAGAAAAAAGAGATCAGATGTGTGGTTACCAGAGATGGGGGTGAGGAGAGGGAACAGGAGGAAGGTGGTTAAAAGGCGCAAACTTCCAGTTTTAAGATAAATAAGTACTAGGGATGCAACGTACAACATAATGACTACGGCTAAATCTGTAGGATTTATCCTACAGCTGTAGGATATACAGGAAAGGTGTTAAGAGAGCAAATCCTAAGAGTTCTCATCACAAGGAGAATTCTTTTTTCTTTTTTTCCCCATCTCTTTTTATTGTATCTATATAAGAAGATGGATATTAACTAAACTTATTGTGGTTATCATTTCACAATACAGGTTAAGTCAACCTTTAGGCTATATACCAGAAACTCACATGGTGATGAATGTCTATATCTCAATAAAACTGGAAAAAAATTATACGAGCATTCATATGCTAATAAATATATTCATAATTGACAATCATGAGAAGGAATGAATTTATAGCAATAATTGTAATAAATTCGGGGTGCCTGGGTGAGTCAGTTGCTTAAGTATCTGACCTGGTTTCTGCTCAGGTCATGATCTCACGGTTCGTGAGTTCGAGCCCCACATTGGGCTCTGTGCTGGCAGTGTGGGGCCTGCTTGGGATTCTCTCTCTCTCTCTGCCCCTCCCTGACTCGCTCTCTGTTTCTCAAAATAAATAAATAACACTTCAAAAAAATTTTTAAAAATGATAATAAATTCAACATGCAATTTTTCCTGCTTTCCACTCCCCTGACAAATGGGGATCTAAGCTGGGTCACTCTCTCCCCCATCCCCACTGGTAAACCAGCCACTGGTAGGGATGATAACTGCGGGTGAGGCAAGTCTAGAATGGGTAACAAAGGAAGGAGATGGTGAGTATTAATTGTGACCATGAGACTAGCTGTAGAGTAGGCCGTAGCTCATCTCACAAAACTTCCGGAGAACAGTTTCTTTAGGAAAAAAAATGAACTAGAATCCTAGAGGAACTATTGCCAGAGGTGGTAAGCTTAGTGTCCAAAGCAAGTGAATCTGAGTGGTGGAAGAAGTTGACTGTAGTGGATGCTGGTGCGTGCTGCCCAGATTTCTCCTTTAGGACAAAAGACACGCATTCCCTGTCTTCCAGGTGTGGTGCCTGATGACTCACAGCTGATTTCAATCAAGGATTTGTTTTCTTCCAAAGGCAACCACCTTACCCCAGGTACTACTATCTGTCTGGGGGCAGCTCCCATGCAATGGCAAGTCAGGGCAGGGGTACAAGGGCCTGGACCTTTTGACTCAAGCTGGGACATCTTCGAAGGGCTATCCCAGATTCAGAGCTCTAGTGGACCTCTATGATAGTCTAATCAGAATTCACATCTCCCTCTTCTCCCTTCACTCCCTTACAGGTATTGTACAGGAGAGCGATTCCTAATAGACACCTGCCTCTGTTTTGGGTCTGCGTCCAAGGAATATGATCTGCAAAATCATGGGACTCTTCCCAGAGTGAACATTTCAATAGAGTGAAATGGACTGTTTAGTAAAACACACTGCTTAACCATTCACTTCTCTTCACTGGTTAATGTTCTGGGAGGACACCTCTTGGGCATAAACAACTCTACGAGAATACTGTCATAAGTTACCAAAGATATTTGAAGGACCATTCTAAAATGCAGAATATTATTAAATGTTATTCTTTCATTTTGTTTGAGTGAGACAACATGTCAATGCTAAGAAATGTATTCTCTCTGCATGTTAAGGATAATAAAGGAAGCTGGTTTGATCAATATGGTTTTTTGCAAACATGTGTATCACATATATGCTATAAATTAAATTTATCACCTCTATAAAAGGCAATTGAACCAAATTTTGCATAGTTAGCTGTCCATGAAGATAAAAATATACTAAACCACAAGTGGTTAAACACAATAAAAGGGTGCCATCCTGTGTAACATTCAGTAAGACCAACGCAGACAGAACTAATCTGATTTGACACCACTGAGCCTCACTTCACCATCTTGCTCTTGGCAGAATTCCCACTGAAGTTCCTATGTGCTTTGCTAGAGCAAGGACCATAGGATGGAGTTCACGGATTTCCTCCAGTGGAAACGTATAAGTGAGCCTTTATTCCTTTAGGTTTCTTCACATTCTAGCATAAGATTTTCATATGAAGCTTTAGTTAAAAGTAGGCAGAGGCTGGGAGAAAATGGAAGAGGATGAAAAGTATCACACAGACGTCATTCTCTGCTGGTAATCAGTAGGGTTGCATCACCACATTTTTGACATGGTTCTCCAATGTGATAGAGAGAAAGACTATGCAGAAAATTATCACCCGGATTCAGTCAACCTAAAAACATTAGAGAACTGGCTCTTTAACATTCTGATTTCTTAGTGGAGAATAAAATGAAGTGATTTACTCCTCCTAATATTTCTAAAAATATTTTAAATTGGTCATCATACTTAGAACCCTAACACCCTTGCAAAACTACAAAAAAGTTAAGTGTTCATCATTATTACATCTAAGAGCAAGGCCAGCTTTTTATTTGAATACAAAGCCACTTGCAGGATATTTCATCTTTTTTTAAAGGTTTTATTTCCAGCTATAAAAATTATATATGCCCATGGTGTAGATAATTAGGAAAATACAATGCAGCCACTAAATGGATTTTATGATCTTTGAGTTATGTTGGGAAATTCCTGTGTTATAATAGTAACTTGGAAAAAAGGACAGAAAATTGTATATATTATATATACAACATACACTGTAATTTACCTATTTCCCTACTATGACACATATAGGTGCTTTCTAATTATTCATGAATTAAAACACTACTGTGATGAACATTTTTGTGCATAACATTTCCCCACATTTCGGATTACGTTTGAAGGATGTGATGAACAATCAGGTCTAAGGTAAGGGTACTTTAGTGTTTTACCATTTTGATAATTGTTGTTTCACGTATTGTTTCTAGCTGTGTATGAAAGTATTCATTTCATTTTCTACTTGGAACTGAGAGTCTGAGGGGTAAAATATATATGAGTCTAGCTTTATTGGTACTGATTCAAAAGTTTTTCTGAAATAGCAAACTTATGCTTGACAGAATACATCTCAGGGCACCTGAGTGGCTCAGTGCATTAAACATCCAACTCGTGATTTTGGCTCAGGCCATGATCTCATGGTTCATGTGTTTGAGCCCCATGTCGGGTTCTGTGCTGGCAGTGAGGAGCCTGCTTGTGGTTCTCTCTTTCTCTCCCTCTCCATCTGCCCCTCCCCTGCTCTCTCTCTCTCAAAATACAGAAAAACCTTGGTTTGCAAGCATAATTCATTCTGGAAACATGCTTGTAATCCAAAGCACTTGTATACCGAAGGGAATGTCAAGTACCATTGGTTCAGTTGTGATCATGTGACATTCAGTGTCACATACTACTCATATTGCAAGACATTACTCATTTATCAAGTTAAAATTTATTAGAAATGTTTGCTCATCTTGTGGAACACTCGCAGAACAAGTTACTTGCAATCCAAGTTTTACTGTAAATAAACTTTAAAAAAAGAGAATACATCTCTAAACTTCACCTTTTTAAAAAAAATTTTCTTTTTTTAATATATAATGGACATATATCACTAAGTTAAGATGTACAACATGTTAATCTGATACATTTATGTATTTCAATATGATTATCACCATAGCCTTAGCTAACATCTCTGTCATGTCATATAATTATTGTTTCTTTTTTTGGTGAGAACAATTAAGATCTACTCTCTTGGCAACTTTGAAATTTATACTACAGTATTAATGACTATACTCACTGTGCTGTGGATTAGATCTCTAGGACTTATTTATCTACTAGTTGCAAGTTTGTACCCTTAAACAACATCTCCCCAGTTCCTGCCCCAGCTACCAGTACCTGTTAATCCCCATCTATTCTCTGTTTTCATGAGTTCAGCCTTTTTGGATTCCACATGTTAGTCTTTCTCTGACTCATCTCACTTATCATAAAGTTCTCAAGGTCCATTCATGTTATCACAAATGGCAGGATTTCCCTCTTTCTCATGGATGCATAATATTCCATGATATACCAAATTTCTTTATCCATTCATCTGTTGATGGACATTTAAAATATTTCCATATCTTGACTACTGTAAATAATGATGCAATAAGCATGGGAGTGCAGATGTCTCTTTGATATCCCATTTTTCTTTCCTTTTTTGCCTTCCTTTTTATCAGCAGAAATCTGTCTCAATTTTATAGAATATACCATATATATTTTATACCAGTTTGAGAAGATAATCCTTTGTACTACAAATCATGAAATATAATATATTAAAAAGAATACAATGAGGGGTGCCTGTGGAGCTGTCAGTTGAGCGTCTGACTGACCCCTGATTTCAGCTCAGGTTATGATGTCACAGTTCATGGGACCAAGCTCAGCAGTGACTGGTCTCCGCGCTGAAGGCATGGAGTCTGCTTGGGTATATCTCCCTCTCTGCCCCTACCCTGATTGCATGCTCTCTCTCAAAATAAATAAATAAATAACTTAAAAAAGCTAAAAGAGAATAAAATAATAAAAAATAAGGTCTCAAAAAAACACGGTTTGGTTACAAAATCCTCAATTTCTACAAACCACTTACTTCCCTTTAATCAATCAAAATGTACTTTATTTCTAATGGAGGTAATGTAAGGTGGGTGGGGGAATGAAGATAAGAACTGATGATAGAAAGTATGCTTTTAATTTGATACTTCAATTTCAATTTCATATGCTTCAATATGATGGGGAAAAAATAAAGGGAGGCAGAGGAACAGAAAAATAAAGTTCTTTCAGTACTGATCAAGAAGATGTAATTTGCTGTGCTCTTTTTGGTTTACTGTACACAAGCATTAATTCCTTTCTCCTTTTGTCCCCTTGCAAAATATCCTGCTAATTTCTAGATCTGGACAGTCTTCCTCTTACGGAGTATATATCAAGGGACCAAAGCAATCTAGCAAACAAGGATACATATCTTTCCCTATAGAAAGGTATTTACAAGGTCTTCTCTAATTACAAACTCATTTGAACTACCAATCCTCAAGCAAATCAATGCTTTGCTGTACCCTGGCTGTGCTTTCAGCAGATTGTTGGGTTTATGTGTATTTGATTCACACTATATATTGATCCGATAATTCCAACATTTAAATAATAACATGCTGGAATGAAGTGAATACAGAACTTCCAAATTCTACAGATATGATCTCGGTGCAGCATACATTGTGTCATACTCTGCAGTGATTTTTGATGAGGAATTATATTAGTAGGGTTCTAGGTAAAACTGAACAATTGGTCAACTCTTTTTGGCCCCCATATATACCTACAAACTTCTACTCACAGCTCATTTTCAGTTTATAGTCAGTCATTCACTTTTTTTGATAGTCGATCATATATTTTATTTTATCATCTGAACTAGAAAACATTTCTGGGGTTGAAGGGAAGATAGCATAAAATAACTACCACAGATAATTGGCATAACCATGATTATCCAGAGCAAATGGGGATATATTGTTACCCTATTTATAGGTTACAAGGGGAATTATAACCATGGCTGGATACATAATTTGGGGGGTCCAGTGAAAATGAAAATTCAGGATTCCTTGTTCAATACTTATGAAGAATTTCAAAATGGTGACAGCATAGCATTAAACCAAGCCTGTTCTGCATATGGGATCTTTTGTGACTGCCCAGGTGATGTGCATATGAAGCTGGCTCTGATCATCACCAAAGCTAAAATACTTAGGTTCCCAAACTTTTTTCTCCTCACCAAGTAAATGTCAAAACATATCTTTGTCTTGTTCCATTTTTTTTAAATTAAAGGAATGTATGATCACTTTGCTAATTTAAAGTGTATGATTAAAAAATTTAAATAAACTTTATGACATGTAAAGAAAAATGTAGTAGTCTGGGGCTCTCTGTCTAAAATCCTGTCATTCTAACATGACCATAAAGAGTGGAGGACTAAAGAAGAATGAAATTCCAGGAAGTTTATATTTAAGGAACTGAAGGGTTTTAGTGTTTGTGTTCCTCGCTAGCAAGTGTTAACGTTACTGATGTAATTTTTTACTCTATATAAGAGAATCCTCTCTATGTAGACAGAAGGTGTCAGTTTAAGAAAGAAACATAAATATCTGAGTTAAATACCAACTAGGAAAACATACAGTAAAGAATGTTGCACAACCATCTGGAAAATGCAAAGAAAATCACAATTAATGTGCAGAGAAAAGGAGAGGGTAAAAGGGATGAAATAAACCTAGTATTTATCAAGAAGCAGCCATAAACATGGAATTTTGATAAAGTATCTGAGTGACAAGTAGCCATCATCAGGTGCTACTTCTTATGAGAAGGTCACAGAAATTAGGAGAAATCCCCCAGCATCTGAAACCCTGCCTATAAGTAGAATGGCTCCAAACAGGGCACCTGAACTAAAGTCAATAAAAGGGGGGTGCCTGGGTGGCTCAGTCGGTTGGGCGTCCGACTTCGGCTCAGGTCACGATCTCACGGTCCATGAGTTCGAGCCCCGCGTCGGGCTCTGGGCTGATGGCTCAGAGCCTGGAGCATGCTTCCGATTCTGTGTCTCCCTCTCTCTCTGCCCCTCCCCTGTTCATGCTCTGTCTCTCTCTGTCTCAAAAATAAATAAACGTTAAAAAAAATTTTTTTTTTAAAAATAAAGTCAGTAAAAGGAATCTGTATTTACAAACTAGCTCTAAAACAAACAAACATGAAGCCTAGGGAGCATGGATGAAGGAAGACAGAATCATGGCATCTATGATACATTCATGGCTCATATCTCTCAGATTGATATTGATTTTCACACTAGATTATTTCTCACAATGCTATACGCTGGAAGAGAAGCTTTATTCAGAGGTACACAGTTTGCCACCCTCATATAGTATGATTTCTGTGACAGTGGGTAGGCTTGTCAACATCCAAAATTTTAATTCCTACTGTTGGTTAAATCTGGAATTCTGCAATAAAACTAGCTTCCTTAGAGCTAGTCATGTTCTAGACTTGCAGGTGCTGCAGTATTAATATCCAGCTCCAGGAAAGGGAATATCTGTCTTGTTTATCCTTTCTACTAGTCTGATTAAAATCTATTTTTTTATGTTTATTCGCTTAGAGAGCGAGAGAGAGTGAGAGAGAATGAGGGAGAGTGACAGAGAGCGCAAGAGAGAGCACAAGAAAGAAAGCAAGGCAGAGAGCAAGAGCAAGAGAGAGAGCAAGAGAGACAGCGCACACAAGTGGGGGAGTGGCAGAGAGGGAGAGGGAGAGAGAATACCAAGCAGGCTTTGCATCGTCAGCTCAAAGCCCGATCGATGTAGGGCTCAGATTCACGAACCGTGAGATCATGACCTGAGCCAAAGCTGCACGCTTAACTGAGCCACCGAGGCTCTCCAAAATCTAACTTTTTAGTTCAGAACTATAGTTGATTCTTTCTCTAACTTCAGATGTGTGGACACAGAGACACAGGGTATAGATAAAGCTATGCATCCTTAAGGCCTGACAAAAAAGAAAAAGGAGGCTCCTGATCAGAGGTGGATAACCACTTTTTCCACCACTACAGGAAGATTTTGGAGAAAGGGAAGAGGGCTGTCATCCCACAATCCTCAAAAAGATGGATCAGTTTTTGTTAAGCCAGAGAAAGGAGAGCACTTCCTTCAGGAGGGTCAAAGCAGATCATCAGGGACTGCACAGGTTGGGTGTGAGTCCTGTTTCCATGGAGCTTCCTTTATACGGAGTGGCCACATGGGGCAACAGTCAGCAACCCAATCATAACAGCCCACTGGAATATATCAAAGGTTAGTCAGGGATTCAGAAGAAGGGCCAAACCTTATAAAATATATTGCTAATAACCAAACACACACTCATATTTCAAATACTGTTTTGGTACCTACATTCAAACTGCTACATTTAATCAAGTTGTGCCAACCACCTCTGTATCTATAGCCTGCAGATTTCAAACACTTTATGAAGCAGTATGATACCAAAACAACTGGGGTGACAAAGTGATATTTGCTTAGACAGTCCTAGATTCCAGCAAAGGAAGCTTCTGTGGATCGAATTTGAGACTTGCCTAGTGAAAATCCTTTAGACTGCTTCATTTCTTCCTCTCTCTCTCTTTTTTTTTTTATAGTTTACTTACTTTGAGAGACAGAGTGCGCACGTGCACACATGCATGCAAGTGGGGGAGGGACACAGAGAGAGAGCAGAGAGAGAGAATCCTAAGCAGGCTCTTCACTGTCAGCACAGAGCCCCCACATGGGGCTTGATCTCATGAATGGTGAGATCATGACCTGAGCCAAAATCAAGAGTCAGAGGCTCAGGGGAGGCCCAGGCGGCAGAGCCTCCGGGACAGAGAACAATAATCCAGTGAAGAAATAGGCAGAAGACATGAATAGCTACTTCTCTAAAGAAGACATCCAGATGGCCAACAGGCACATGAAAAGATGCTCAACATCACTCCTCATCAGGGAAATACAAATCAAAACCACACTCAGATATCACCTCACGCCAGTCAGAGTGGCTAAAATGAAGAAATCAGGAGACTATAGATGCTGGCGAGGATGTGGAGAAACGGGAACCCTCTTGCACTGTTGGTGGGAATGCAAACTGTTGTAGCTGCTCTGGAAAACAGTGTGGAGGTTCCTCAAAAAATTAAAAATGACCCAGCAATAGCACTGCTGGGAATTTACCCAAGGGATACAGGAGTGCTGATGCATAGGGGCACTTGTACCCCAATGTTTATTGCAGCACTTTCAACAATAGCCAAATTATGGAAAGAGCCTAAAAGTCCATCAACTGATGAATGCATAAAGAAGTTGTGGTTTATATATACAATGGAATACTACCTGGCAATGAGAAGGAATGAAGTATGGCCTTTTGTAGCAACGTGGATGGAATTGGAGGGTATTATGCTAAGTGAAATAAGTCATACAAAGAAAGACAGATACCATATGTTTTCACTCTTATGTGGATCCTGAGAAACTTGACAGAAGACCATGGGAGAGGGGAAGGGGAAAAAAAAGTTAGAGAGGGAGGGAGGCAAACCATAAGAGACTCTTAGACACTGAGAATAAACTGAGGGTTTATGGGGTGTGGGAGGGAGGGGAAAGTGGGTGATGGGCATAGAGGAGGGCACCTATTGGGATGAGCACTGGGTGTTGTATGGAAACCAATTTGACAATAAATTTCATATTAAAAAAAAAGGGTCAGAGACTCAACCAACTGAGCCACCCAGGCACCCTTAGACTATTTCACTTCTGACTTGATCATAGGAGCTCCTTGGAGAAGGTGGGACTTCACAGAGCAAAGCAAGGACAGAGATCCACGTATGGATGTGACCAGGAGCCTTGGAGTCCCATGCAGATAAAGTATGTGTAGATTTCTAAGCTGTTGAGGTTGGAAATTGTGCCATAAATTTTAACTTCTATAAAATAGTTTGCACAGTTTTAAATTGCGTTAATCTCAATAATAAAGATCTGATTTTAAAACATATTCCTGTGAAAAGATCCCCACTCTGCCTTCCTGGTAAGAATCTTTTAAGTTAAGATTCTGTCTCTTATAGAAACATATCGACAAACCTATTGTCAATAAAGATGCAACAATTCACTGATTAAAGGATAAAGTTGTTACCACTGCTTACTCCAATCTTTTGAGCAGTGAGTTACTTCAACTTCAATTCTGGTACTCTTTAACACAAAAATGAAATAAAAACTAAAGGGATGTTAAGTATTTTTTAAAGAGGAATTCACCACAGTAAACCTCATGTGTTACTATTCTAGCATATTATGGCTACTAAATAAATCTTAAATCAACGGAATGCTAAGGATTTGGACATCACTTAGAAACACAGTTTACAGACTTAACACTAAAGCCAAATACAATTTTAAATTGGAATTATTTTTACATATTGAAATGTTCATACAAATAGAGTGTCCTGCTTAAAGATAAGGATTTTTTTTTCTTTTTTGACAGAAGGTCCTATATAAGAAGTTTAATTTATCATAAATTTTCAAGGAAACTTTATCCAGCTAAGAAACTTATATTTGTTAGTGGGAAGGCATCATTCTTTAGATTTCTACTATAGTCCATATATATGAGGTGTTTTTTTGCTTATTTTGTCAGAGGCATTTTAACTTGTAAAAAAAAATACATTATCCTATATCTAAAAAGTAAACACACATTCCAAGCATGTTGGGGCAAGCCACTAACCACTGATTTAAAACAAATCTTCCCATTTGATTTTCAGAGCAAAAATGAAAACTGTCTGTTTTGATTTAAATCTGTCCCAGAGCAGTTTCCATGAGTTAACACAGCTGAATTGTAAACCTAGGAACAAATAAACAAATGAATACTCAAGTGGCTTTGAACAACTGCACCAGTGCTTGGTCTCCAGTGGGTGCATCCCATCCTTCTCCTCAAGCCTGCATTCTAATTAAGAGGTTACAATGGGAAGAAACCTGGGACAATGGCATGGGGAGAGAATGCTAAAATCCTAATGAGAGGAAAAACCCAGGACAATCTGTTTAATAACCTCATAGCCATTGTTCACATCAGAGTGACAAACAGTATAATATGGCAGAGCTCTTGTGTCCTCTGGCTGTTCAGCACTGCCTCCACACTTCTTTACTGTGCCAGAACTACTTAGCTTCTTTTTACAGCCCTCACACACATCAAGTCGACAAGGGACGGAGAAAGCCTGCCATGGCAGCATAGGAAAAAGAGGAGAGTGAGGAGGAATTGGGTCAGACCGGTCAGGGGATGAACATACATCCTGATTGAATGTATAAGGGGTAAGATGCATAAGTGATATAAAGCCAAGATATTTCAGTGTTTAGCAACAATCAATGTCCTGAATTCTCACCAACCACCCCCCTCCCCCCGGCAAAGCCATGCCCTGGCTACAATTATTACTTTTTTAATCTCCTAATTGAATTCAAAGGCTCATTACAATAGTAAGGGCATTTGAATCAATAGGAATATAATGAAAATACATTTTGCTGGAAAGGGACTTCGAGAGATTTTAGGATACATCTTTTGGTGGATGTGAAAGTTTTACTGAGGAATGTTAAAAGGTCCAAAGAGCAGAGTGCTTGGCACTGTCTTATGGAGAGATACATAATGCCAACTCAGCACTCATTCACCACATGGCTCCAAAAGACCAGTGATCAACAATCTACATGCCTTTAGGGTACAGGGGTAATACATAAATGCATATATTTGGCCAGGAATGTGTGAAAGGAATGGTAGGGATTTTTGCTTGTGTCCATGATATTCTAGCTCTTCCACAGAATATAAAAAGTAAATTTAAAAAACATAACACAAACAGAGAACAACCCTTCGAAGGCATCAAAGCATCCAGAAAAAAGGGAAACATTAGATAAGCCATGCCATACCTGCTTTTATTCTATTTCTAAAGATTAGTGTTCAAGTTGTTTAGGGTTAGGGAGTCTAATTCCAAGCATAATGCATAAAGGCTGAACTGAAACTTGCATCAGTTTCAGTGGCCTGGGCAGTTGAAAGTTGGGAGTTTAGGGTTACCAGGGTAGCCAGGATTTGGGGCCAAGATCCTGGATAAAAGGAACTGCAAAGAAGGAAGCCAAATGAACTACATGGAATTTCCCTTTGAGACATATGTAACTCCTAAACTGTACTGAGTGAAGCTAAAGATAAGAGATTAGGAAACTAAGTAGAAAGCCACTGCTAAGAGCTAAATCACCAAGCAAAGACTTAGCAGTCTAAGGATTCTGGAGAGACATAATCTGGTTTCAGGCCAACTATGGAGGACGAGCTGGGACATCCTCAGGGCTTCAGTTGAGACCTCCTGAAGGCCTATGCCATAATGAAAGTAAACAGAAATTATACAGCCTTGAGTGGGTCAGAGTAATCTTTCCATATTCTATCTGCCAGAAGAAAATTAAATTTTTTGTAGAGGATAATAGTATCCAGATTCTTTGTAACTTTTCCCAGATAATGTTTGATATTCAATCAAAATTATCGGGGGGCACCTGGGTGGCTCAGTCAGTTGAGCATCTGACTTTGGCTCAAGTCATGATCTTGCGGTTCATGGGTTTGAGCTCCACGTCGGGCTCTGTGCTGACAGCTCGGAGCCTGGAGCCTGCTTTGGAGTCTGTGTCTCCCTCTCTCTCTGCCCCTCCCTGGCTTATACTCTGTCTCTCTCTCTGTCAAAAATAAATAAACATTAAAAAAATTTTTTTTAAATTATCAGGCATCCTAGGAAATAAGGTCACATGATGAAAAATAAAAAATAAAGACAGACAACAGAACCAGAGAAATAGAACATAAAGAAATTGGAGTTGTCAGATCGAAATTAAAGTAACCATGATTTACATGTTCATGAAAATAAATGAAAGCTGGTAAATTTACCAGAGAATTTGAATTAAAAACAAAAGAGAGAGAGAGAGGTGGGGGTGGGGGGAATCAAGAGGAAATTCTAGTACTGAAAAATACAATAATTAAGATTAGAAACTCAATCCTTGGGTTTAACAGATTATAGCGAGGGAAGAGGAAATTTCAAATAGTAGAAAATACCCAGACTGAAGCATGAAATGCAAGAGGGATAAAAAAATAGAAAAAGTAAGAGACATATGAGATATAGTGAAGAAAGCCCTAATGCATATGTAATTGGAGTCTCAAAATGAGATAAAATATGGAGCAAGATATTTGAACATATATTTGCTCAAATTTTCCAGAAGTGCTGGATCTACTGAGCTATAAATTTAAGAAGTTCTGCAACCCCCCAATAGGATAATACAAAGAAAGTTATATATAGATGCATGATAGTAAAAATGCTGAAAACTAGGAACAAAAATATAATTTTAAAAGCAGGTCCCTCCTCCCAAAGACTCATAACCTTCAAAGAAGCAACAGCTAACTTTTGAAGAGAAATCAAGAAAACCAGAAAAGAAAGTATCTTCAAGGTGCTGAAAGAAAATAATTACCAATCTCAAATGCTATAGCCAGAGAAAAAAATTTTTTTTAATTTTTTAAATGTTTATTTTTGAGAGAGAGACAGATTATGAGCGGGGAGGGGGAAAGAGAGAAGCAGACACAGAATCTGAAGCAGCCTCCAGGCTCTGAGCTGTCAGTACAGAACCTGATGCAGGGTTCAAACCCACTAATGGTGAGATCATGACATGAGCCGAAGTCGGACAATCAACCGAATGAACTACCCAGGCACCCCCAGAGAAAATATTCTTCAAAAATTAAAGCAAAATAAAGATGTTTTCACATAAACAAGAATGGAAATAATTCATAGCCAGGAAGTCTGCACTTAAAAGACATGCTATAGGGGCTTTCTGGGTAAGGAAAAGGATAAGAGACAAATGAATGGAAATGCAAGAAGAAATGAAGATCACCAGAAAAGATAAACAACTGTGTGTATATATATATATATATATATATATATATATATATATATATATATATATATATATATTGACTTTTATAAGCAATAATAATGATGTCTTTAAAATAGTCTTTAAAATCTAGGTAGAGTCATGATAAACAATAGCATAAAAAGGACGGAGAGTCAGTAGAGTTACAGTGTTAATGCAGAATAATGAGAATACTTGAATAACTGAAAGACAGTAAGAAAAAAAAAGATGAGATAATGGAAAATGGATTTGGTAACTTAGTATCAGTAATTACATTAAAAAAACCCAGACTACATACCTTTAATTAGACTACATTAGCTTAAAAAAAGACTATGATTGCCAGGCTAGATCAAACAAATAAAAAACAACTACAACCTGCTACAGAAGGCATATATTAAACCTAAGACCAGAGAAAGGCTAAAAGTAGAAGGAGGGTACCTGGGTGGCTCAGTCGGTTAAGTGTTCGGCTTCGGATCAGGTCATGATCTCACAGTGGCTCAAGTCATGATCTCATGGTCTGTAATCTTGAGCCCTGCATTGGGCTCTGTGCTGACAGCTCAGAGCTTGGAGCCTGCTTTGGATTCTGTTGCTTCTCTCTCTGCCCTGCCCCTGCTCTCTCTCTCTCTCTCTCTCTCTCTCAAAAATAAACATTAAAAAAAATTTTTTTAAAGTAGAAAATGGATTTACCAAGTACTAACCCAAACAAAGTTGATATAGTAGTTCTTCCAAGATCAGATAAAGTAGACCTAGTTAATTTGTGTTATTAATTTCTAGATTTATTGCACTCTAGTCAGAACACATAGTATATAATCCCTGTCCTTTGAAATATATTGAGAATTGCTTTATGATCCAGTATGTTTTTTATGTATATGTGTTTGATAATCTTGTTCAATTCTTCTTTCTTTACAGAGAGATCTATTAAAAGTCCAGCTATAATTATGGATCTTCTGTTTCTCCTTTTGGCTCTATCACACATTTTGCTTTATGTATTTTTGAACTACATTTTAAGCTGCATATACATTTAGGACTATTATATCTTCCAGTTGAATTGACCATTCTATATTATAAAATGTTCTTTATTTCTGGTAAATGTGCTTGCCTTCCACAGAGAAAATTATAAATTATTACTGGGAGAAATTTTCTTTGGATGGGGGATAAATTTTTAAAAAATAAACAAATACATATATTCATAGGTTGGAAAACTACCGAAAAGTTGTCAATCCTTTCCAATGTGTGTGTATGGTTGTGTGTCGTGTGTTTAAAAAAATGCAATCTCAATAAAAATTCTAGGGGTGTGTGAGTTAGCAAAGAAAAAGGCTGATGTTAAAATTTATATAGAAATGCAAAGGGCCAAGGAGAGCAAATAATATTTGAAAAAGAAGATCAAAATTGTTAACTTTACCTACACATATAATCACTTGATAATGACAAGGATATTTCTCTAACACATTAGAAAAAGAGTGTCTTGGGGCGCCTGGGTGGCTTGGTCGGTTAAGCGTCCGACTTCGGCTCAGGTCATGATCTCATGGTCCATGAGTTCAAGCCCCACGTCGGGTTCTGTGCTGAAAGCTCAGAGCCTGGAGCCTGTTTCAGATTTTGTGTCTTCCTCTCTCTCTGCTCCTCCCTTGTTCATGCTCTGTCTCTCTCTGTCTCAAAAATAAATAAACGTTAAAAAAAAAAAAAGAGTGTCTTTACAATTAGTGATACAGGTCTACTGAATGCGCATATCTAAAAAATAACTGTTTCCTTATTTCATATCACACACACACACACACACACACACACACACACACACACACAAAACAATTCCGACAGATTGTGAATGCAACTGTGCAAAGTTAAACAATAAAACTTCTAGAGGATAACATAGAACATGGGTCAGCACATCTAGCCTGCCACCTATTTTTGTAAATAAACTTTTATTTGAATACAGCCATACCCATTCATTTACATATGGTCTCTGACTGCTTTTGTGCTACAACAGAAATATTTACTATTTGGTCCTTTACAGAAATAATGTCAGTCCCGGACATGGAAGAATACAGTCATGTCCTTGCGAGAGATAAAATTTCTTAAATAAAAAAGTACAAATCAAAGAAAATTATTAAATTGTACTTCATTATTACTAAGAATTTTTGTTTACTGGAAGACATTATTAAGGAAGAGTGGGAAGTTTTTGTGACATACTTCCAACTGTGGTACACTGTATTATTTGTTCCCTGTTTCTATCTCTGTTTTCCCTGGTCTCCTTAATCCTCCCTTTTAGGGAGAGGGTACTTCCTTGCCCCAGTGACTTTGGGCTTGATCTTGTGACTTGTTTTGGTCAATGGTGTATAAACGAACATGTTTTTCCTGACTGAATAGTTGCTTTCAGAGGCATTAATAGCTTCTGCCAGCCCCACCTCTTGATCTAACCTTCAATCATAAGAACAGGATATCTCACATAGTAGGTCCAATCACCACTCATTTTTTAGAATGAAAATACAGATGAAGGCAAGCCAAGCTAAGAAAAGTTGAGCCCAGCCTAACCTAGCACAGTCCAGAAGAACTGAAAAAATCTGCAATCAATAGGTAAAGTAAATATGAAATATATATTTGTTGTTCTAAGCCACTGAGATTTTGAGGATGTTTACTGACATAACCTCATGAAAGCTAATCCATGGACAAAGGATATGTATTCAGAAAAAAATCCTGCAAATCAGTGAGAAAAATAAACATCCAATTAAAAAGGTGCAAGGAGAGGGGCGCCTGGGTAACTCAACCAGTTGGACATCCAACTTCAACTCAGGTCATGATCTCACGGTTCATGGGTTCGAGCCCCACATTGGGCTCTGTGCTGACAGCTCAGAGCCTGAAGACTGCTTCAGATTCTCTGTCTCCCTCTCTCTCTGCCCCTCCTCTGCTTGCACTGTCTCTCTCTCTCTCAAAAATAAATAAACATTAAAAAAATTAAAAATGTGCAAGGAGGATGACCAAAATGGCCAATAAGCATATAACAAGTTGCTCAAAATGCAACAAATTCAAATTAAAACTAAGAAGAGATCTCAGTACCTTTCTATTGGAATGCTAAAATGAAAGAACAAAACACCCACAATATTAGGTGTTGACAATGATGTGGAACAAGTCTAACATATGATGCTGGCTGGAGAGTAGTTTGGCATAATCATTTTCAAAAATAACTTAGTAGTATCTACATGAATATATGCACAACCCTACAATCCAACAAATATACTCCTTGATATATACCCAATAGAAATGAGTATAGATGTTTAACAAAAAACATTTATAAGAATATTAATGGTAGCATTATTTGTAATAACCCCAAACTGGAAACAACCCAAATACCCAATCAACAGGAGAATGGATGCTGTGGTATGTTTATTCAAGGAAATAGTACACAGCAAAAAAAAAAAAAAAAAAAAAAAAAAAGAAGAAGAAGAAGAAGAAGAGACCACTGTCAAGCACAGCACATCAACATAGATGGATCTCAGAAATGTAATTCTCAGCAAGACAAGTCAGACGCAAATGAGTATATCCTGTATTTCACATTCTATAATTTGCAACAATAGGCAAACTGAGTTTTGGGGATGGAAGTCAGATTAGTTCTTACCTTTGGAGGCAGTAAGCCCTGGGAGGGAACGTAAAAGAGTTTTCTAGGGTGCTTGTAATATTCTAGATCTTAATCTAGATGATGGTTAGTTACATGGATGTGTTTACCTTGTAAAAATTCCATAAGCTGTACACTTAACATTTGTGCACTTTACTATATGTTATACTTTGATAACATGTTTACTAAAAAGGAACAGTACAGCCTATTAACTGAAAGTTAATGCTCACATTATGCTCACAAAATGTTCACACTCTCTCTCTCTCTCTCTCTCTCTCTCTCTCTCTCTCTCACACACACACACACACTCACACACACACACAAACACTTGAAGGAATTCAATGAAGCAAAACAAAACAAACATATTTTGAGGGATAAAGTCAGCTTACATGTCTTCTGCTTAAGGAAATTTATTTCATCTGTACCAACTAAAACTTGATGATTTTTTTCTTCATGTAAAAACTGTATTAGGCATAAAAGTAAGATAATATATAAATAATTTATAATGCCTTCTATTTTACTTTCAAATCTTACAGTCTAAGAAAAATATTCCATAGTAATAGGTCCCTGGTGATACAACAATTGAGTGTGAACAATTATTCTTGAACTGTGTTTCTATTAAATGCAGAGTTAGAAGATAAAATCCACTCTTAAATATAGAGGGCTAGAAGATTGTCGAGGGCAGGTATCTAATGGCATACACTGCTCTATACCACATTCCTAGAAAATTTGCCTTGTTTGTGGTAATAGTCAATAAATACTTACTGAATTAACATAAAATTAGATAATTTCTGTATTCAACATTAATAATCTAAATAATATAGTTTCACCGTGTCTTTATATCCCTTGCTCAAGGCTCCGGTTCAAGATGGCTACATAAAAGGATTCTAATCTCATCTCCTCCCACAAATGCACTGAACTACAGGTACATATGGAACAATTTCATCTGAAAAAAAAAACAAAAACTGAAAACTGGCATCAGGACCAATGAGCGAAGGCACACACTGAAGCAATTAGGCGAGGCTGGGACACAGTTTCACCATGAACCCCCACCCCCACCCCGTGCAGCGACCCACAGTTGAGAGGGAACCCAAAACCTGAGCTTCTCTTGGAGGAGCAAGGGAGTTGAACCTCAAGAAGTCGCCACAACTTTAAGACCTGCACCTGAGAGACAAGCCCCCAAAACATGTAGTTTGGAAAACCAACGCGGCTCGCTTCCACGAGACCCACAGGCTCTCAGCGTCTGAAAAAGAGCTCTCACTCTCGGACTTACCCGCCTCAGGGCCCAGCACGAAGGGACTCGGGGCTTTGCGTGGGAAAGGCTCACGTTTCTGCTTGTCCTGGAGCCTCGGCCTCAGGGGCAGGCTTCTGAATCCAAACGCCTTTGCGGGCCTGCCAGTTGTCTTCCGTGATGGAGACTGGCGGGCGCCGTCTTCACGCTCTCCCTCTGCCTGGCTCCTAGGGGCCAGTAGGCCCTGAGGGGAAGCTTCTGCACGCCCAAGGGATGCCCGTGATCTGCCGGCTCTGGTGGCCAGGGGCGCTTGTGTTCCTGGGACCCACGGAACTGTAACATTTGGAGAAACCGTTCTCGGCAGACTGCCACCTCCAGGGCGCGCACGGACAACCAAATGACGCGGCCCAGTGTTTCTGTGGAAAAGCCGTATTTGCTTGTCCTGGAGCCTGGGCCCGAAGGCAGGCATCCGATTCGATACACCTCTGGGGGCCGGCCAGGGCGCTCTCCTGGAAGCACACTGGCAGGCGCCATCTTGACACGCTCTCTCTGCCGCGCTTGGGCGGATAGGTGCCGCCATCACGCTCTCCGTCTGCCAGGCTCCTGAGCGCCGGTGTGTCCCGAAGGGGAGCTTTTATACGCGTCACAAGCCCAGTCTTGGTGCGTGCTGCCAAGCGGATGGCCTCTTCATCTGGCGCTGGTGGCCTGGGGGGCTTGCGTTTCTGGGTTCCACAGGACTAACATCCGTAGGAATAGTTTGTGGCAGGCTGCCACCCCCAGACCACTGCTCAAGCGGCCCACTGACATCCCTCCCTCCCGTCTTCCTGTGAAGAAGGTCTATTTGCTTGCCTTGAGCTTGAGCCTGAGGGGCGGGCTTCAGGCCTTCTGATGGAGGAGCTCTCCTGCTCTTGTGTGCTCAGGCAATGTGGACAGGTGCTTAGGGTCTTGGCACCCTCCTCACTAGAGCTCTCTAGTATCTCACACACAGGCACTTACTCATTTGTCTGGAGCCCTGGTATTTGTGACTGCTGCCCAAGGGATACCTGTAAGTCACCTGGTGCTGGTGGCCATGGGAGTTTTTGCTTGCCCATAGGACTGTATATTTTTACACTCTTTAAAAGCTGCTGTCTGAGGGTCTAGCTTCCAATCAGCCTAAATCTAGGTACTGACTGAGATTCTCCCCTTGGCACACTCTCAACTCCTGGGAGTCATTAAAAATAAAATAGGTTACCTGGACAATCACACAATTTTGAGAGATAACCAAGAACCAAGGCAGGATTGAATGAAAAGGTTCATCTCTTACAGGAGGCCCCTCCTTCAAGACTAGGAGAGACAGTTGTTTTATCAAACCCATAGAAAGGAACACAGAGTTAAGCAAATGAAGAAATAGAGGAATAAGTTCTAAACAAAATAAACTAAAACCTTAGAAGAAGGCCCTCACGAAACACAGATAAGTAATTTACCTGATAAAGAGTTCAAAGCAATGGTCATAACAATGATCACTGAACTCAGCAGAAGAATGGATGAAGAGTGAGGACGTCAAAGAAGAGATCGAAAATATAAGAAGTACCAAAGAGCTGAAGAATACAATAAATGAATTGAAAAATATCCCATGCTCTTTAAGTTTCCAGTTACAAGAATGACTTACAAGGTCATTTGCTAGTGAAAAATTGTAATGTTTCTAAACATACTGCCATTTTTTTGGATCTCACATTTTCATTATTGTTTGGTGTCTGAAAAACTTAGCTTAAATCAATCCAACAATATTTTTCTAAGTACCAAAAGTAAGAGTAATTCTGAATAGGGACTGTATGAGACAGGTTTTGTTTTTGTTTTTGTTGTGTGTGTGTGTGTGTGTGTGTGTGTGTGTGTGAACACAACTATTTCATGAAACTAGTAGATATGAAACAGAGAGTCTGTAATAATATGGTATATGAGTACGTGCCAGTATGTCTGGTAAAGGCAGTGAGTGCTGAAGTCAGGCCACAGAATAAAGTCAATGTTTTTGAATTCTTCATCACAGAAAAAGTTGACCTAGAGATGGGCCCTGTGGGTACATGCAACCTGATGTTTATAGCAGCATTACCAACAATAGCCAAACTATGAAAAGAGCCCAAATGTCCATTGACTGAAAAATAGATAAAGATGTAGTACATATATACAATGGAATATTCCTCGTTCACCAAAAAGAATGAAATCTTGCCATTTGCAATGATGTGCATGGAGCTAGAATGTATTATGCCAAGTGAAATAAGTCCATTAGAGAAAGGCAAATACCATATTATTTCGCTCATATGTGGAATTTAAGACAAAAAACAGATGAACTTGGGAAAAAAGAGAGAGAGAGAGAGAAACCATAGGAGATTCTTAATGATAGAGAACAAACTGAAGGTTGATGGAGGGAGGTGGGTGGGGAGATGGGCTAGATGAGTGATGGTTATTAAGGAGGGCACTTGTTATGATGAGCACTGGGTATTGTATGTAAGTGATGAGCCACTGAATTCTACTCCTGAAATCAATATTGCACTGTATGTTAACTACCTAGAATTTAAACAAATTAAAAAAAAAATGAGACGGGTCTTGAATAAATAGTAAAATCTGGACATTCATAGAAAAGGAGCAAAAATGCTGATTTTATTAAGCAATGTCAGACAGCATGTGGAAAAAGTACAAAATGGGAAAGCCTACCGAGATGAGTTTGCTGGTATTAGAAGCATAGTGAAGATTAGAGGGAAAGTGGAACAAGCAAAATGGCACTAGCAAAACGTGCTCCAGCTCCGTGCTTTTCTAGTACAGAGGGCTCATGCACCATCTCATTAAAATTTGGATTGTGATTTAGCAGGCTTGGTGTGGGCCTGAGATACTGCATTTCCAGCAAGCTCCTGGGTGACATCAGTGCTGCTGGTTTGCAGGTTCACTTTGAGTAGCAAGGGTCTAGAATGCATAAAAAGATTTCAAATTTGATATGATGGACAACAAAGTTTGGAAGACCAGAGAGGGGAAAATGCAGGCAGATTATGAAACTAACGAAAACAACAACAACCATAATCACCACTTATCAAATTTTTACATAAATCATCTCCAATTCATTTACTAGTCAGTTAACAGAAGCAACCACAAAGGAGTCAAGAATATCAATGTAAAAAACAGGGTTGAAGAGAGAGAGACAAGGACTTTATTAAGGCAAGATAAGTCAGAGAGGACCAAGAAAGTAATGAAGACGCAACACACAGTGGCATGCTCTGGGGTTTGCTTTGGAATACCGTATCAATATTAAAGTGTGGATGGCACGAGGTTGCCTTGATGGTCTGGAGCGGCTTTCAAGCAATCAAACAGACCTCCACCTGAGTTTGCAATGTCTTCCTTTATATACATTTTTTTTAAAAAACAAAAACATGTTGGATTCATAAAGAAAAGTGCTGAGGTTATGTTCTTCTCTTTTGGTTGTTTGCCTGTCTTAGCCTCCCTTCCCTAGTAACTCGTTTGCTGCTGGTTTGTAATTACCTGGTATAGCAGTCTGAGTTCACATAGGGACCAGAGACTGTAAAGAATATCGTGGGATGTACATTTGTTACCTGCAGACTGAGCACTGGAATTTCAGGCTCTTGCTTTAAAAGGCAGAATACTTTGGAGTTTGTAGATAGTATAAGAAATGTGTAGAAATTTGAATCGTAAAAATGAGGAAAAACCTCTCCTAGGTCTGGTTTTGATGAGTAACTTAGCAGCTCCTAGAAGGTTAAGAGGGTGGAGCTGGCCACCCTACTCTTTATGAAGTCAAGGGAAATGCCGGTAGTAGAGCCATCTCAGGACAGATGGATGACCTCGCTGTCAACGCTATTCAGGGGTCAGTATCCTTGGGGAAGAGGCCCTAAGGCCAGATGCCTGTAGAATATGCTCTCTGCCTCTGCTTAGCTTTCTATTGCCAAAGTATGAATTTTCAATATGTGTTTATACAGCTGCTCAAATCAAGCTTCTAGAAAATAGACACTCTAGGTAGGAAAACTCGCCTTTCAAAATTAGGAAAATATTCAGAAGTTAGCCACAGCATGTATGTTCTGCTTATCTTTAAACACTGTCCATGTCAGATGCCTGAAACTTTCAGATAAAGAGGTATGCAGGACAATGAGAAACGTATTTATCTTTTTATTTGTGTTTAAACAATTAGAAATAATTTTTACCCATTTTTATCACAAAGTTATATTATCACCTTAGAAACTATAAAATACCAATAAGTAGAAGAGGAAGTTACCACCCATAGTACCACAACTTAGTTGACGGTTTGGTGTGTGTTTTTTCCAATCTCTCTTCTGTGCATATTTTATTTGTTGTTTGACATAGTCCATATTAGTTGGAATCCTGCTTTTGAAAGTTAACATTATACCAATTCTTCACGTAACAGAAGAAGCCTTCTAGGGGCTTTTCTGATGTTGAAATTATCAAGCAGTTCATCCTTGGAAGGTTAAGAGGATTAAAATAAATGGATAGTTCTATTAAGTAGAATGCACATCTAGAAAACAGCTTTTTCTTTATTGTTAAGAGTGTGTAAATGTAGTTTAAAAACTTTATAGCATTAATCTCTACTACTAGAAGACCTTTAAAAAGGGGTTGTATTGTGAGGAGGTAAGATTTTTTTTTTCTTACCAATTTTTTTTCTTACAAATTCTGAATATCAGAATTTGTTTAGGAATCCAGCTACAAAATTCCAGTTAATAAAGTTAAGTCCAGGGTTTGGTGCAGATAAAAGGACCTGGGGTGATTTCTTTTTCCTCACTGACTGCCACCATGACCTTAAATTTTCTTTTTTAATTTGAACTATGCCTTATTAAAGTGAACTTTACATAAAATAAAATGCACTCACTTTATACATACAGCTTGATGAATTTTGACAAATTTCTACACTCACATAACCACTACCACAATCAAGATTTAGAACAGAACCATCCCTCCAAAAAGATCTCTTGTGCTGCTTTCCAGCCCTTCTCTTCCCACCCCCAGCCCTAAGGCACCCCCCAGTCTATTTGCTAATCTGTAGATTAGATTTGCCTGTTCCAGAATTTTATATCAATGGAATCATATAGTAAATGTTCCATTGCATTTCATTTCTTTTGCTCAGTAAAATATTTTCGAGATCCATTTGTGTTGCTGTATGTATCAATGTATTCTCTTCTATTTCTAAGTAGTGTTCCCTTGTTTATGGGTGTTTCACAGTTTGTTTATCCATTCACGGGTTTGGGGACATTTAGATTGTTTCCAGAAACATTCATGTATAGCTTTTTGTAAGAATGCAAGCTTCCGTTTCTCTTGGATTTCTCTTAGGAACAGAACTGCTGTGTCTTATGATAAGTATGTTTAGCTTTGTAGGAAACTGCCAAACTATTTTCCAAAGCAGCTGTATTATTTTGCATTTCCAGCAACAATGTATCAGAGTTCCAGTTGTTCTGATTTTTCATCACCACTCAGTGCTGTCAGACACCTTAAGGGAGTGAAGTGACATCTCAATGTAGTTTTAACTTGCATTTCCCTAATGACTGATGATGTTGAGCACCTTCTCATCTTTTGTTTGACCATTTATATATTTTCATTGGGGAAATGTCTTTTCAAATATTTTGCTCATTTTTTAAAAAATAGGCTGTTTGCTCGCCAGAGTTTCTTAAAAATAGCTTTACTGAGGTATAATTCACCTAAATAACTGCCCATATTTAAGTGTATAAATTGGTAAGTTTTGAAATATGTATACAAATGAAACAATCACTACCGTCAAAATAGTGAAAATACCCATCACTCTATTACTTCATGCTTTCTTGCTTCAACTCCATGACCCCACCTCTGCCCCTTAACCACTGGCATCCCCAACCAACCACTGATATGCTTTCTAAATTTCAAGAACTTTTCTTTTTGTTATTTTTGTGGTTGCTTTTGTTTATAATATGTATCTTTAATCACAGCCTACCTTCAAGTGGTATCCTACTACATAGTAGATGAGCTTTTTGATAGTGTACTTCTATTTCTTCTCTCCCTCGACATTATGCTATAACCACAAGTTTTACCTGTATGATGGGTTATAAACTCCACAATATAACGTTATGATTTTTGTTTAAAAATCAATTATATTTTATTTATACCCCTTTGAATTTTTAGTGGGTTTTAAATATTCATCTTTAATTAGTAACTGTCTACCTTCAAATATTCTATTACTTCCTGTGTAGTAAAAGAAACTTACAACTGTATACTCCAAATGCTTCTCGCTCCTATCTTCTGTTCTAATTTTTCATCTCTCATATTTTTGATTTGATGCGTCTTATCATTTTTGGAAAATTCTTGGCCATTGTATGTTCAAATATGTCGTCTAACTTTTTCTTTCTTCTCTAGGATTCAATAATACAAACTTTAGACTGGTCATTCTTGGATACTCTTTCTGTTCTGTTTTGATTTCACTCCTTTTTGTTTGTGTGCTTTGATTTATGAAATTTCTATTGTCCTGTTTTATTTTTTTTTAATGTTTATTTATTTTGAGAGGGAGAGCGTGTGCATGGGTAGGGGAGGGACAGAGAGTGAGGGAGAGGGAGAATCCCAAACAGATTCCACACTGCGAGGCCAGAGCCCAATGCGAGGCCCCATCTCACAAAACATGAGATTATTGATATAAATAACTGCACACCTTTATGGGTATAATTGGTAAGTTTTGAAATATGTATACAAATGAAACTATCACTGCAAAATAGCGAACATATCCATCCCTCTAGTACTTCATGATTTTTTGCCTGAACTCCATGCCCTGAACTAAAATCCAGAGTTAGATGCTTAAATGACTGAGCCACCCAGGCACCCCTCTATTATCCTCTTTTCAAGTTTACTGATTCTTTCCTTAGTTGTGTTGAGTCTACTTATGATCCTGTCAAAGGTATTCATCTTGTTACCATGCTTTTTATTTCTAGTATTTCATATATTTTTCCATCTATTGGCTAAAATTCTCCTAATACATTTTGTCCATCTTTTAAACTAGACCTACTGACATATTAAGAGCACTTATTTTTAATTCCCTTTCTGATAGTTTTGATATCTGCTTCATCTTGGGTCTGGTTATGCTTATTCCTTAGTCTTTTAACAGGAGATTTTTTTTTCTTCTAAATGTTCACATTTATGTACAACAGTAAAGACTGAAGTAAACAGAAGTTATGTCCAGAAATGGGCAAGGTTTTTCTACTAGGTCATAAATGTTGGAGTGTGTATCCAAGTAGTCAGGAGTAAGCGTTTTGTATTTGTGTGTTGTTGCTATGATCACCCTCTGTGCACAACCCATTGCAAATCTTTCTAGAATTACTTTATGTATATGCTATGGCTGGGTTACTGGAGAGTTTTCATAACATCTCTTCTCCATCTTCTGCTCTTGTCCTTCTTTGTGCCTAAGAGGCAGTTTTGTCTCCATTTTCTTGGCTTTCTTACAATGGAAAACTGAGTGCTTCCAACTCAGTGTTTCTTGGCCTAGAGGTCAGAGCAAAAGTGATTCTGTGCATCCTAGCCCAGCTTTAGTTTTAGGCATGCCATCTGTGTTTGGATCTCAGTGGGGAGCTTTCTCAGTGACCCTGCTTCTTCTCCATATGGCAGCCAAATTTTGCCATGGTGGGTGTTATGTGTGAGAATTTCCAGCCTCTCCCCAGCAATCGGGGATCACTCATGGTCTGGGTTTTCTCTCCCTTCTCCAGGAATATAGGAATTTTTCTATGCATCTGTGCCCTAAAAGCAAGAGGTGTTTTTTTTTTCCTTTGTTCTTTTTTTTTTTTTTAAAGCAGTCTCCATTCCCACTGCATGGCCCAACATGAATCTTGAATTCACGACCCTGAGATCAAGACCTGAGCTGAGATCAAGAGTCAGACAGATGCTTAACCAAATGAGCCACCCAGGTTCCCCTGGAAGCACCAGGCTTTCTGCCCTTTGCCCATTGGACTAAGAGTTTTATTCCACAGGGGAGAAGGCTCTGGTGGGGCTTTGGGATTTTTCCATAGCAGTGCCTATACTACTGAGGAAGGATTTCTCTGGTCTCTTGTCCTGCCCAGTCTTTTTCCTTGGTGAGCTGTGAATGTTGGTAGAAAAGAACCTGCAAGAGGAATCCCCTTGAGTCAGCAGTTCTTAGGGATTTTATGTGCTCTTGCTACTTTACAGTGAGCCCTTAAAATTTGTTAAAAATTTTAGATGAAATCTTACTTACATGGTGCTCAGCATCTCTTCCCCACATATTCTCTTAGAACTGAGCCAGAGATCACTTCCTTTCTCTTTGGAGGGGCCTGTCTCTTCTTATATTTCAGGTTACTTGGTTGCTTTGTGATGTTAGCTCTCTGCTGGATACAAGAAAAGTGATTATTTTTTGGCTTATATGGCTTTGTTATTATTGCTGGGTGTGAACGACACTTTCAAAACCCTCTTAATACACTCCCATAGATATATGACTTTAAAATATTAATAAAATATTTTGTGTTTGGGATACACTTGATATATTTTTCCTTTTCCTTTAGAAATAAAATATTTGATATGCGTAGATAGTCCCTGGTTTTATCCTCTGAGCTGCTCTGAAGCTTCTTTTTGAAAAAAAAAAAAAAAAAAAAAGGCTATGACATTCTAAAATATTTACTGTATGCATGATTTGGAAATGAGGAGACTTTTACTAGCCGGTATTCAACTAGCTATGGCAAGCTGGAAACATCTGGGAAATTACTAGAAGAGTAATTTATAGGCACAGAAACAATAGACTTTTGAGCCTACTAGTATTTTTTGCCTGCAAAAGTCTGAGCATTGTAATCCTGCTTTAAAATATAATACAAATTGTGTCTTTGTGAATGCAGTGGCAATGTTATACACACACACACACACACACACACACACACACACATATATATCTTAAGCTACCCTTGAAAACAAAGATGTTTACCAATGACTTTAGTGAGGTAAATCCTATGTAAATAGTTCAAGAAATAAAATTACTATGATGAATGACTTACACTTAAGAAGTAGCCATGGTAGATATGCTATATATTAACTTTTTAGTAAGTGGGATTGCTCTGAACAGTTTAAATTTGTTAGTCCTCTGATGGTGATGTGCTTGGAAAACGATTTTCTCTAATATTAGCAATTTATTCTGTTACATTATATAAGAAGTATTTTTATTATTTTTAACTACAGTAGGCCAACAGGATGTTGTATAAATTATTTAATAAGATTATCTGGCAGATCTTTAGCATAATATGACCAATGTACATTTATCCTCCCTTTGCAGAAAAATAATGGGTTGATTAGTTTTGACAGTTTGACTTCTCATGTGAAGTTTTGAAGATGAAGCATTACATACATTATTTTAATCCTTTTCTAGAAGTTTATCATTGATGTAGAATAATACAATATGATGCAAATCACAGGGGAAATAAGATATGAGTTAATATAAATACATGTGTGATGGAAATATTAACTTCCAGGAATTGAAAGTGTATTCTTATTGGCATGAGAACACTTCATTTTTCCATTTTGTGGCTTTTAAACCATGAGGAACTCATAGTAAGGGAATTACCAATTTAAAAATTGGTTTGTAAAAAATAAAAAATAAAAATTGGTTTGTAGATTTTATTAATCTTGCTCTTTTTGAGGCTGCCATTAATTATTGTTAAATAGTTGAATAAATTGTATTTATCATAAATTAGACTCAAGGCCTAATTATGCATTCCCATGAAGGATGCAATTAAAAATGTGAAAGGAAACAAAAACAACAGCTTAATAAAATCAGCAGAACTAATTTGCATTTCTGAGTGGATAAATAGACATTAGAAAAGGAAAAATTTTCTTTGTGATCAGATCAAAGTGAAAAAAATCAAAATTCCCTTTACAAGTGCAAAAAAATATAATTTTCACTTAGGGCATTTCTGCAGAATTCAGAGTCTATATATCAGAAATGTGTCTATAGCCACAATTCTTCTCTGGGAGTGGGACTGTGATATGATTCAATGGGCAAAATATTTATAGAATAACAAAAATGAAGTTGTCTCCTGTGTATCAAATGTCAGCAGTATCCCCTATCCCCTAATCATTGTGATAACCAAAAACAAGCAAACAAACAAAAAAACCATTCCACAAATTTGCAACGTACCCCTTGGAAGCAATACTGCTCGCTGAGATCCATAGGCTTACCATCACGAGGCCAAAGAACTGGCAATGGCCAATATCTTCACATTTTTGAACTTGAAAAATAGATATACTAGTAGTGACTGACTTAGCAGAACTTGGAAAGCTGACCTGAAGCTGGCAGGCAGGAAAACTGATAAATCATTATATAAACAATAAATATAAAGACACAAGAATTTGTGACCATATGTCAATGTAGGGCTGAAAGCAAGATGATACACACATCTGTTTTAAGACTGGAGGCGCTGACTGAAAAACATAAGTGAGTATCTCCACCTGAACAAGACATCTCATTTCTAACTCTTGATTCCATTTGGTTTCCAAAATCCTAGCAGCCGGTACTGTACCCTCTGGTCAATGACTTACAGGATTCTTCTTAGGGACTCTCAATAGCCTACAAAGAGCTAAAGCTAATGAGGTTTACCTGATAAAGCAAATCAGTCAGATGATGATTCAGTAAAACTCTGCTTCAGTCTTACAAGCAAACCCTATTCTGAAGCTCAGATCTTCAAATCAATTTATACAGCCCCATGCTTCGGGATGAGTGTGAAATCAAGCACCACGAGACATTTGAGGAAAGCCTTCCATGCCAAAGCTGGAGACTCAAATAAACAAACTAAAAAAGCAACCTGGGGGGGGGGGGAAGAGAACTAAACTGGGGTAAGAAGACTCTAAAGAATGATCACTTGTATCCCTTACAAAATAAAATACTTCATTCCTCAAGTACATAACAGGTTGCTATAGAAAGGAAGACCAGAGACAAAAAGAGTTAATGAAAAGTAATAAAGTAAGAAGATAAGTTAAAAAGTTAGAAGGGTTTTTTAGGAAGAGGGAAGATGGCGGCATAGGAGGATGCTGGGCTCACCGCTTCCTGCTGACCACTTAGATTCCACCCACATCTGCCTAAATAACCCAGAAAACCACCACAAGACTAACAGAATGGACTCTCCAGAGCCAAGCGTAGACAAGAGGCCCACGGAAGAGGGTAGGAAGGGCGGAGAGGCGGTGCGCGCTACACGGACTGGCGGGAGGGAGCCAGGGTGTTGGAGGGGCAGCCTGCCCGGCAAGGCAGAGCCCCCGAGTCTGGCTTGCAAAAGTGGAGGGGCCGGTTGGAGTGAGTTCTGACTTAACATCTGGAATATTATAAGTCAACAGCTCTGCTCGGAGAGCAGGGGGGCTAGAGGACAATGGAAGGGAGAGGTGTTGAGCCCCGGAGGACAGAGCTCAGCTCAGCGGGGAACAAAGGTGCTGGGAAGCGCCATCTCCCTCGCTCATCCCCCAGCCAAAATCCCAAAGGGACCCATTTCCCTTCACAGAACTTGCTTGCACAACGCAAAGCTGTGCTTCTGTGGATCCATCCCTGTGACGGGTCTGCCTCCCCCCTGGTGCCAGTGCCGCAGGGCCCCTCCTGAAGCAGACCACCAAAGGCAAAGCGAACTGAGTCTGCCCCTCCCGCCCCTGTGCACCTTGCAGATCCACCCCGGCAAATATGCCAGATCTCATTGAAGCGGCACCACAAGCCTGGCAGTGTGCAAGTAGCCCAGACAGGGGCCACACCACTCCACAGTGAGTCCTGCCCCTGGGAGAGGGGAAGATAAGACACACACCAGTCTGACTGTGGCCCCAGCGGTGGGCTGGGGGCAGACATCCGGTCTGACTGCGGCCGTGCCCACCAATGCAAGTTACTCCAGACAGCACAAAGGAAGAGCCCTGCAGTTCTGCGCCACTCCAGGGACTATCCAAAATGACAAAACGGAAGAATTCTCCTCAAAAGAAACTCCAAGAAGTAGTGACAGCTAATAAATTGATCAAAAACGATTTAAGCAATATAAAAGAAAATGAATTTAAAATAATAGTCATAAAATTAATTGCTGGGCTTGAAAAAAGTATACAGAACAGAGAATCTATTGCTACAGTGATCAAGGGACTAAGAAACAGAGAAGGAGCTAAAAAATGCTGTAAATGAGCTGCAAAATAAAATGGAGGCGATCAAAGCTCAGATTGATGAGGCAGAGGAGAGAATAGGTGAATTAGAAGATAAAATTATGGAAAAAGGAAGCTGAGAAAAAGAGAGATAAAAAAAATCCAGGAGTATGAGGGGAGAATTAGAGAACTAAGTGACACAATTAAATGTAATAATATATGCATAATTGGGATTCCAGAGGAGGAAGAGAGAGAGAAAGGTGCTGAAGTTGTACTTGAAGAAATCATAGCTGAGAACTTCCCTGATCTGGGGAAGGAAAAAGGCATTGAAATCCAAGAGGCACAGAGAACTTCCTTCAGACGTAACTTGAATCAATCTGCACGACATATCATAGTGAAGCAAAGTACAAGGATAAAGAGAAAATTCTGAAAGCAGCTAGGGATAAACATGATATAACATATAAAGGGAGACCGATAAGACTGGTGACAGATCTCTCTACTGAAACTTGGCAGGCCAGAAAGGAATGGCAGGAAATCTTCAATGTGATGAACAGAAAAAAAATATGCAGCCGAGAATCCTTTATCCAGCAAGTCTGTCATTTAGAATAGAAGGAGAGATAAAGGTCTTCCCAAACAAACAAAAACTGAAGGAATTTGTCACCACTAAACCAGCCCTACAAGAGATCCTAAGGGGGATCCCGTGAGACAAAGTACCAGAGACATCACTACAAGCATGAAACCTACAGACATCACAATGACTCTAAACCCATATCTTTCTATAATAACACTGAATGTAAATGAATTAAATGCTCCAACAAAAAGACATAGGGTATCAGAATGGGTAAAAAACCAAGACCCATCTATTTGCTGTCTACAAGAGACTCATTTTAGACCTGAGGACACCTTCAGATTGAAAGTGAGGGGATGGAGAGCTATCTATCATGCTACTGGAAGTCAAAAGAAAGCTGGAGTAGCCATACCTGTATCAGACAAACTAGACTTTAAATTAAAGGCTGTAACAAGAGATGAAGAAGAGCATTATATAATAATTACAGGGTCTATCCATCAGGAAGAGCTAACAATTATAAATGTCTATGCGCCCAATACGGGAGCCCCCAAATATATAAAACAATCACAAACATAAGCAACCTTATTGATAAGAATGTGGTCATTGCAGGGGACTTCAATACTCCACTTACAACATTGGATAGATCATCTAGACACAGGATCAATAAAGAAAAAAAGGCCCTGAATGATACATTGGATCAGATGGACTTGACAGATATATTTAGAACTCTGCATCCCAAAGCAACAGAATATACTTTCTTCTCGAGTGCACATGGAACCTTCTCCAAGATAGATCACCTACTGGGTCACAAAACAGCCCTTCATAAGTGTCCAAGAATTGAGATCATACCATGCATACTTTCGGACCACAATGGTACGAAGCTTGAAATCAACCACAGGAAAAAGTCTGGAAAACCTCCAAAAGCATGGAGGTTAAATAACACCCTACTAAAGAATGAATGGGTCAACCAGGCAATTAGAGAAGAAATTTAAAAATATATGGAAACAAATGAAAATGAAAATACAACAATCCAAATGCTTTGGGATGCAGCGAAGGCAGTCCTGAGAGGAAAATACATTGCAATCCAGGCCTATCTCAAGAAACAAGAAAAATCCCAAATACAAAATCTAACAGCACCTAAAGGAAACAGAAGCAGAACAGCAAAGACACCCCAAACCCAGCAGAAGAAGAGAAATAATAAAGATCAGAGCAGAAATAAACAATATAGAATCTAAAAAAACTATAGACCACATCAATGAAACCAAGAGCTGGTTTTTTGAAAAAATAAACAAAATTGATAAACCTCTAGCCAGGCTTCTCAAAAAGGAAAGGGAGATGACCCAAATAGATAAAATCATGAATGAAAATGGAATTATTACAACCAATCCCTCAGAAATATAAGCAATTATCAGGGAACACTATGCAAAATTATATGCCAACAAACTGGACAACCTGGAAGAAATGGACAAATTCCTAAACACCCACACACTTCCCAAACTCAAACAGGAAGAAACAGAAAGCTTGAAAAGACCCATAACCAGCAAAGAAATTGAATCACTTATCAAAAATCTCCCAACAAATAAGAGTTTCATCCAGGACCAGATGGCTTCCCAGGGGTATTCTACCAGACATTTAAAGCAAAGATAACACCTATCCTTCTCAAGCTATTCCAAAAAATAGAAAGGGAAGGAAAACTTCCAGACTCATTCTATGAAGCCAGCATTACTTTGATTCCCAAACCAGACAGAGACCCAGTAAAAAAAAAACTACAGGCCAATATCCCTGATGAATATGGATGCAAAAATTCTCAAGAAGATACTAGCAAATCGAATTCAACAGCATATAAAAAGAACTATTCACCATGATCAAGTGGGATTCATTCCTGGGCTGCAGGGCTGGTTCAACATTCGCAAATCAATCAATATAATACATCACATTAATAAAAGAAAAGATAAGAACCATATGATCCTGTCAATCGATGCAGAAAAAGCATTTGACAAAATTCAGCATCCTTTCTTAATAAAAACCCTCGAGAAAGTCAGGATAGAAGGAACATACTTAAACATCATAAAAGCCATTTATGAAAAGCTCACAGCTAATATCATCCTCAATGGGGAAAAACTGAGCGCTTTCTCCCTGAGATCAGGAACATGACAGGGATGTCTACTCTTACCGCTGTTGTTTCACATAGTGTTGGAAGAGCTAGCATCAGCAATAAGACAACAAAAGGAAATCAAAGGCATCAAAATTGGCAAAGATGAAGTTAAGCTTTCACTTTTTGCAGATGACATGATATTATACATGGAAAATCCGATAGACTCCACCAAAAGTCTGCTAGAACTGATACATGAACTCAGCAAAGTCGCAGGATACAAAATCAATGTGCAGAAATCAGTTGCATTCTTATACACTAATAATGAAGCAACAGAAAGACAAATAAAGAAACTGATGCCATTCACAATTGCACCAAGAAGCATAAAATGCCTAGGAATAAACCTAACCAAAGATGTAAAAGATCTGTATATTGAAACCTATAGAAAGCTTATGAAGGAAATTGAAAAAGATATAAAGAAATGGAAAAACATTCCGTGCTCATGGATTGGAAGAATAAATATTGTCAAAATGTCAACACTACCCAGAGCTATCTACACATTCAATGCAATCCCAATCAAAATTGCACCAGCATTCTTCTGGAAGCTAGAACAAGCAATCCTAAAATTTGTATGGAACCACAAAAGGCCCCGAATAGCCAAAGTAATTTTGAAGAAGACCAAAGCAGGAGGCATCACAATCCCAGACTTTAGCCTCTACTACAAAGCTGTAATCATGAAGACAGCATGATATTGGCACAAAAACAGACACATAGACCAATGGAATAGAATAGAAACCCCAGAACTAGACCCAAAAAAGTATGGCCAACTCATCTTTGACAAAGCAGAAAAGAATATCCAATGGAAAAAAGACAGTCTCTTTAACAAATGGTGCTGGGAGAACTGGACAGCAATATGCAAAAGGATGAAACTAGACCACTTTCTTACACCATTCACAAAAACAAACTCAAAATGGATAAAGGACCTGAATATGAGACAGGAAACAATCAAAACCCTAGAGGAGAAAGCAGGAAAAAACCTCTCTGACCTCAGCTGCAGCAATTTCTTATTTGACACATCCCCAAAGGCAAGGGAATTAAAAGCAAAAATGAACTGTTGGGACCTCATGAAGATAAAAACCTTCTGCACAGCAAAGGAAACAATCAACAAAACTAAAAGGCAACCAACAGAATGGGAAAAGATATTTGAAAATGACATATCAGACAAAGGGCTAGTATCCAAAATCTATAAAGAGCTCACCAAACTCCACACCCGAAAAACAAATAATCCAGTGAAGAAATGGGCAGAAAACATGAATAGACATTTCTCTAAAGAAGACATCCAGATGGCCAACAGGCACATGAAAAGATGCTCAACGTCGGTCCTCATCTGGGAAATACAAATCAAAACCACACTCAGAATTCACCTTACGCCAGTCAGAGTGGCTAAAATGAACAAATTAGGAGACTATAGATGCTGGCGAGGATGTGGAGAAACCTCAAAAAATTAAAAATAGACCTACCCTATGACCCAGCAATAGCACTGCTGGGTATTTACCCAAGGGATACAGGAGTGCTGATGCATATGGGCACTTGTACCCTAATGTTTATAGCAGCACTTTCAACAATAGCCAAATTATGGAAAGAGTCTAAATGTCCATCAACTGACGAATGTTTAAAGAAATTGTGGTTTATATACACAATGGAATACTACGTGGCAATGAGAAAGAATGAAGTATGGCCTTTTGTAGCAACGTGGATGGAACTGGAGAGTGTGATGCTAAGTGAAATAAGTCATACAGAGAAAGACAGATACCATATGTTTTCACTCTTATGTGGATCCTGAGAAACTTAACAGAAGTTCATGGGGAGGGGAAGAAAAAAAAAAGAGGTTAGAGAGGGAGAGAGCAAAAGCATAAGAGACTCTTAAAAACTGAGAACAAACTGAGGGTTTATGGGGGGTGGGTGATGGGCATTGAGGAGGGTACCTTTTGGGATGAGCACTGGTGTTGTATGGAAACCAATTTGACAATAAATTTCATTAAAAAAAAGTTAGAAGATAAAGTGAAGAAGTCACCAAAAAAGAGACCTAAAATGCAAAGGGAAAAACAATCTCCCTGAAAAGATGAGAGACTTCCATCTCTTCAGCAGTTTCAGGAAGTAAGAAAGAAATGGAGAAACGAAAACAATCCAGTAAACCGTTCAAGAAGACTAGCCTGGGAGCACTGGGGTGGCTTAGCCAGTTAAGTGTCCAACTCTTGGGTTTGGCTCAGGTCATTATCTCACGGTTCGTGAGTTCAAACCCTGCATCGGACTCCGTGCTGACAGTGCAGAGCATGCTTGGGATTCTCTCCCTTTCCTTCTCTCTCTACCCCTTTCTCTCTCTCTCTTTCTTTCAATCTCTCTCTCAAAATAAATAAATAAACTTAAAAATAAAAAAGGAGACTAGCCTGAAAATCCTTTCCTGGATTATTCTGTTGCTCTCCAGGGGAGAGCTGGGTGTCCATGGTTCCCTTTGGGCGCCTTTATTCCAGTGATGTTGCCAAGAACAAGTTAGAGGAAGTCAGTGCAACATCCAGTCCCCATTTACTGGAGAGTTTGACAAAGAGAAGATTGTCCCTTTGAAGCCTGAAGGACCAACCCAGAAGGTTTGCGGCCATTCTGATCTCCTCAGAATCAAGCTCGGTGTGTAACAACCTTCAGGAAACAGTTAGTAAATGGCTACTGACTTGAACTATTCCATGTTAATCCTACACTGTGTCTGCCTGAGAGTGGGTCTCAAGGGGTTGTTGTCTCTGCATAGTCCTTTCTGAGACTATATTGTAAACAGAAAGAGATTTAGATTTAACATACATTTTAGGCATGGTGATAGTATTTTTCTAAATAAAAAAAGAAATTCTTCTACTTGCGGATAATTTTGTTTTCTGAATTGTAAATTTATTGTATGAAAAGTTTTACAAAGGTATACAAATTAAGTGACATTTAATTTGTTAAAAAGAATAAAATTATATTGAATTGGATATGCTCCAGAAATTGTAGGGTACCTGCAGTAGCCTTAGGTTACAAATGCAAATACATTTCATTATAATTTTGTTCTACAATCAGTGCAGCGTACATAAATAAACCGAGTAAAGCTAGATTGTGTGATAAATATCACTTTCAATCAGTGGCACCTGAGGTCCTGTATCCTTTTGGAATCTTTTAGATGGTTGAACTTTTTAGAGATGGCTTCATCGTTTGGCATCCGCCTGTGAAGATTTAGGTCTTAAGTATAAACTTCCATAACATTGGACAAGGACAGTCTACACAGTCTCTTTCAGACACACTGAGAAAGGACCATTTGTAATCATGAATAATGGGGAAAATGATTTCTTTTGGGGGAAATCTGAAAATTGAATACTTGTAAGACTATTGCTCAGAATAAAAGGTTTTCATTTTCTAATCTAATTACAAAAATGTGAATAAATTGGATAACTACAAGGCCACAATCTGTCAATTTAGAGCACTCTGACAGGACTGTATCTCAACTTGGTTTCTGACTTTCCTTTTTCTATTTGAATGTATACATCACAATTAGCCTGGGTCTTTCCCCACATTTATTTATTTATTTTTTTAATATTTAAAATATTTTTTTAACGTTTATTTATTTTTGAGAAGAGAGAGACAGAGCATGAGTGGGGGAGGAGAGAGAAAGAGGGAGACACAGAATCCAAAACGGGTTCCAGGCTCCGAGCTGTCAGCACAGAGCCCGACGCGGGGCTCGAACTCACGGGCCACGAGATCATGACCTGAGCCGAAGCCTGATGCTTAACCGACTGAGCCACCCAGGTGCCCCTCCCCACATTTATTTCATGTGGCAGTGTTTATTTGCGTTCTTGGATGTGAACTAGACTTGGGAAATTGAATCCAGTTTGGGCTATGGAGCCAAGCAGACCATATCTGCCTTGATTTTTGAGATTGTAACTTTTGCCATTTCAGATGATTCTGTAGCTCAGAACACTCGGCAATTTTTCATTCATATGGCATCTTGGAGCTTTGGAAAGGAATCAAATGTTAGTATTTTCCCAATGAAATAGGATTTACTCCATTTTTCCTGCTCTACTTGTAGGTATAACTATAGTTGATTAGGCATGCCAATGCTGTTGTGAATGCAGAATTAGGTACACATTTTTTCAGCAAAAATTTGAGTTTCTGATTGCCATCCAGGTAGCTTTAAGTTTCTTAAAGTGACCCAGACTTCTGGCCTATCATCTCTTCCAAATCTCTCTACTTGTTTCCTGGCTTACCCTTTCATTTTACATTCATTCTCTGTTTCTTTGGTGCTTGGGGAATCCTCCAACAATGGTAGCACCAACTGCTGAAGAGTGAAATGTTCAGTTTAACCATGGGATTTTATTTTGTTTAATACCAAATTACGTACTGAAGATGGTGTGGTAAGTGAAATGTAGTAAGGGTAGAAGAAACTACTATCTTCGCTAATAAACACAACTCATATTTAGGGGCGCCTGGGTGGCTCAGTCATTAAAGTGTCAGACTTCAGCTCAGGTCATGATCTCGTGGTTCATGAGTTCTAGCCCTGCATCAGGCTCTGTGCTGACAGCTCAGAGCCTGGAGCCTGCTTCAGATTCTGTCTCCCTCTCTCCCTGCCCCTCTTCCACTCGTGCTCTGTCTCTCTGTCTCTGTCAAAAATAAATAAAAACATTAAAAAAATTTTTAAACACAACTCGTATTTAAAATTACTTTTAAAACACATGCTTTTCTGCAATCTTATACTGGCTTGCATTCTCTGAAGAGAATCTAATCATCCAATATGATGTATTTCCCTGATTTCTGTGGTAAATAAATACATTTTATTTAAAATGCTACCTAATGTTTCTTATCCACTTAAAATGCCATTTTTTCCCTTTATTTCTCCTCCTGAACTATTTTAAGACCTTACTATATGTAAACAACTAACTGGCACAATTTTTATCCTTGAGGAACTTACAAGGGAGTGTGGGAAAGAGAGATGAATGAAAATAACTACATGACAATACAAATTGCTAACATTTATGGAGATCTTACTATGTCCTGGACATTATATGAGGATCGCAGGGAATTTCATTTAATTCTCTGAATAACATTGCAGGCTAGGTTAATGTTGCTTTCACTATAACAGATGAGGAAATAGGTCCAGAGACTTTGGATTTTTGGCCTAGGTTGAAGAAACTACGTTTTCTGATTTCAAAGCGGAGGGATTTTTACACGATGACTCACAATCTCTCCAAAGACAGAAATGTGGACCCAAGATAATATAAATCCTAAAAGTGATGCAGATCAAATGCACTGGGATGCAGAGAAGGGATATGGCAGGTGGGGAATGTGGGATCAGAATGGATTTGTGGAGTACCTTGGAATTAAACTGAGTCTTGAATGACATCAGGGTGTTGGGATAGGGTGTGTGTGTGTGGGGTGTGTGCGTGTGTGTGTGTGTGTGTGTGTGCGTCTGTGTCTGTGTGCATCTTGATTTATAATTAACCTTCCTTAAAAATGGAAACACATAAGCAATGTGTGACTAACATTTCCAAAGAAAGTATTAACCACCAAATATTTCAGTGTAAAAACAATTCAGTATATTTCACAAACATTTTTTAAAAAGACTTGGAAAAGAGGTCCTTTGAGGTAATAATGAAAGATCTGAAGAGGGAGTCTTTACCTTGGTGAAAAAAGGTTAAGATTTAACATGTCAAGTTTAAATTGTCATCGTAATGGGAAAAGACAGTCTACCTCTCTACTTTTAGCTCTGTACACGTTCAGTAATAAATTTAAAAATGCATACTGGAGCTCAGAAGTTGATGTTAGCAAAAATCAATTTCATTCACTTTATGCAATTTTTTGAAAAATCAAAAAATTTTGGAAAAAAGATCCAGTTTATTTAAGTCCATAAGGCTTCATAAAGATTGGGTTTACTGTTTTGCTTTTGGAGGAAGAAAAGGGAAAGTATCCGGTTATAAGATACATATATAAAATATAATATATATATATAGTGTTAATTATAATAATTATAACAGTATAATAATTTTAATAATAGAAAATTATATAACATAATTATAATATAATGTTAATTATAATAATATAAAATATACCTGAAAATTCATTTAATGATGTACTATAGAAAATAATAAAAAGGTTAATTTACTAACTAGGATATTTGCTTTAAGTAACTCATTAGTGTTGTTTAATGACTTAAAAAGATCAGTACAACACAAAAGTCAAAAAACAGTGAATGATTTATATGTAATTTGGAAGCTTATGAATAATAAGAACTTGAGTAATAACCAGCTGTATCTTTTGCCAGAAGAGTAACCTGTGGTAAATTTTTAGTGTTGTATATTACCAGTATACACGAAATATAATACAATAAAATAGTATAAAGAATTATATGTCCCCATCACCCAGTAATTGTTAACCTCGTTGCCAACCTTGTTTCATTTACCCCACCCCTTTCATTTTTATTTTTGATAGAATCTTTTACAAGAAATTTCAGACATCATGTTATTTCTCTCTAAATACTTAAACATCAGGTTATTTCTCTCTAAATGCTAACAACTGAGACCTTTTATGTAGTCATAATACCATTATATACTTAACAAAGTTAGTTAACTTTTTATCACCTAATACCTAGTCCATATACAAAATTTTCAACTGTTTTAAAAATGTCTTTTTTACAGTTGGTTCATTCAATGAGAGATTCAAACAAGGCCCAAGTAGCACAGTTTATTTGGTTTTGTCTTTTAGTCTATAACAGATCCTCCTCCCTTTTTGATGATATTTCTTTAGAAGAAATAAGGTTATTTGTCCTTTGGAATAGTCCATATTTTGGATGTGGCTGTTTAATCAAATAACTTTTTTTTTTAATGTTCATTTATTTTTGAGAGAAAGAGAGAGAGAGAGAGAGAGAGAGAGAGAGAGAGAGAGAGACCCCTAGTGGGGGAGGGGCACCGAGAGGGAGACAGAGAATCCAAAGTAGGCTCTGCATTGCATTCTCAGTGCAAAGCCTGATGTGGGGCTTGAACTCATGAATCATGAGATCATGACCTAGCTGAAGTGAGATGCTCAACCAACTGAGCCACCCAGGCACCCCTCAAATAACTTCTTTACCTTCTACTTTCCACAAATGGTAGTAATATGTTTAGTTTATATTCAGGATAAGATGACTCATTTTAAAATTTCTTAGAAATGGCTTGCAATTGTCAGTATGTTATAGAATTATTTAGTGTCTCAGGTAAGTGAGTCTATAATTTTTACATACAGTAAAAATGAGGTATGTTTTAATATATAATAAAGTGGACAGATCCCAAGTATTCAAATTGGATGAGTTTTGACAATTCTACACTCTCATTTACCCATTATCCAAAACAAGACGTAGCACATTTTTGCCACCCCAGAAGGTTCCTTTATGCCCTTACCCAGTCATCTTCCCTTCCAGAGGCAACCATTCTCTGATTTTATTCAGCACACATTAGTTTTGCCTGTTCTTGGATTTTATATAAATGGCTTCTTTTTCTCAAGAAAACATTTTTAGGACTCATCCATATTTTCGCAGTAATTCTTACCTTTTTTTTTTTTTTTTTCTGAATAGCATTCAGTTCTATAACTGTGCCTCAATTTTTTATCAATTCTGCTGAGGAACACCTGGATTGTGTACAGTTTTTGGCTACTATGAATATAGCTTCTCTAAAAATTCTTTTCTTTCAGCCTCATTGAAGGATAATTAACAAATGAAATTGTAATATATTTAAAGTGTACAAATGTGATGATTTGATATACATTTATTTACATTGTGAAAGAATGTCCACTGTTGCATTAATTAGCACATTCATCACCTTATTCATTCATTCATTTATTCATTCATTCATTCATTCAGTGAGAACACTTAAGTTCTAGTCTCTTAGCTAATTTTAATTATACAATATAGTAAACATTCTTTTTGTGGGTATGTACTTTCATCTCTCTTGAGTTAAAACCAACGTATGATCTCTAAGATATCCTTCTGGAACTTAATAAAATTTTGCCTACTCTAAGATTGCAAAGATATTCTTCCGGAAAGTTTAAAGTTCTAGCTTTTATGTTTAGGTCGAAAGCCATTTTGAATTAATTTTGGGATATGATGTGAAGGGTCCAGGGTCTTTTTTCTTCCAGATACTTGTACAGTCTTTCCAGCACCATTTGTTGAAAAAATACTGCTTTCCCCAAAGAATCTTGTGCTTTTGTTGAAAAATCAATTCTTGTTTTCATGTAAATCTATTTATATCTCCTTCTAATAATAAACTGTCATGATTAGGTTAGGTTTAGAGCAAGTCTTGAATTCAGAAGGTGGAAATTCTTCAACTTAGTCTTTTCAAGGTTGTTTTAACTAATTTGCATTCCCAAATAAGTTTTAGAATCACTGTGTCAATTCCTTCAAAAAGTGTTGCTGGTACTATGTTACCCTTGTGGGACTATAGATCAATTTGGGGATAATGAATATTTAATAATATGAAGTCTCCCAATCAAGAATATAGTGTCTCTTTCCACTTATTAAGATCTTTAAATTTATTAGCAATGCTTTACAGTTTTTAAGACAGAAATAATACATATATTTGGATAAATTTATTCCAAGGAATTTGATTTTTATGCCTTTATAAATGGTGTATATTTTTTAAAATTTTGGTTTTCATTTTTTTTGGCTAGTATAGAGAAATAAAATTGCTTTTTATATTTCAACCTTATGTCTTGCAATGCATTAAATTTACTCATTAGTTCTAATAGGATCCCCCTCCCTGCCATGAATTTCTTAGGGTTTTCTATGTATTTAACCATATCATCTTGGGGGGAAAAGTATTGTTTTCTTTTTATTATCTTTCTAATATCTATGCCTTTTGTTTATTTTTCCTGTTTTATTGCACTGACTAGAACTTTCAGTAAGAACAATGTTAAAATAGTGAGAATAGACATTGGGGAGAAAGTGGTCAATCTATTGCCATTAAATTTGATGATAAGTATATGTTTTTAATAGATGTCCTTTATTATATTGAGAAAATTCTCTTATTTTTAGTTTTCTGAGAATTTCATCATAAATAAGCATTAAATTTTGTTAAATGCTTTTTATGCACCTAAATGATTTCCCATCTTATTATGTTAATGTGATAAATTCTATTGGTTTTTGAGTATTAAATCAACTTTGCATTCCTGGTATATATGCCATTAATTATGGAATATATCACCCATTTTATATATCACTGGGTTTGGTTTATTAATGTTTCGTTGAGGATTTTTACGTACATCCAAAAGTGATTTTTATCTGCAATTTTATTTCCTTAAATTTTTTTTTTTGTAATTTCCTGGTCAAGTTTGTAATTTGAGCTATTATGGCCCCATAAAATGAGTTGGGAAATGTTTCTTTCCTTCTCCTCTATTTTGTGAATAGTTTTGTGTAAGTTTGGTATTATTTCTTCTGAAATGTTTAGTAGAATTCGCCAGTTAGACCATATAGCCCTCAAATTTGTGTATGTGTGTGTGTGTGTGGTATGTATAAAATTTTAATTCAGATTACTTCTCCTGTTTTATATAGGGCTTTTCAGATTTTCTATTTTTGTGTGTGTCAGTTTTCATAAGTTGTATTTCTCAATGTATTTCCATTTCATCAATATTCAAAATATTGGCATATAATTGCTTAAGTATCCTCTTCTTTTTCTTTTAATGACTATAGACCATGTAGCACTATTGCCTCTTTCATTCTGGACACTAGCAATTTGCGTTTTTACTCTCTCTTTTTTTCTTGGCCAATCTTGCTAGGATTTTATAAAATGTATTAATCTCTTCAAAGAACTGACATTTAAGTTGTTTAGTTGGTGTGTTGTTTTATGTGTCCTATTTCATTAATTTCTGCTTTCTATTTTTTTTTAAATAGAGGGAAGAAAATAAAAGCAGAGATTAATGAAATAGAAAACATAAAACAACACACCAACTAAACAACTTAAATGTTAGTTCAAATTAATTTGCTGTACTTTGCCCACCTTTCTGAAATAAAAGCTGAGATCATTTATTTTAAAGATTTCTTCTTCTTTTTAACATTTCGTCTTTAATCAGGAGTTCAAATCAATAAATTTCTCCCAAGCACTGACTTAGCTGCATCTTACAAATTTTTATCTATTTTATTTTCATAATTATTCAGTTTGAAATACTTTAAATTTTTTTCTAGTGGTTTATTCTTTATCTCATGGGTTATTTAGACATGCGTACATTATTTTCCAAATAAGTTAAGATTTCCTACATATGATTTCTAATTTAATAATGTTGTAGTCAGAGAAATATTCTGTGTGATTTCATTTTCTTGACAGTTTTTAGATTTCTTTTATGACCCTGCATATGATATGTTTTGGTTATCTCATGTGCATTTCCAACAAATTAGTTTCTCAGAGTTGTTGGATGGAATGTTCTATAAATGTTAATTTGTTCAGTTTTGTTGGTCGTATTGTTCAGAATTTCTATATTTTTACTTACTTTTCAATGTAGTTGTTTCTATTGGCCTAGCAATTATTGATAGATGGGTGTTAAAATCTCTAATTATCATTGTGGATTTGTGTACTTATCTTTTTGGTACTGCTCAATTTTTGGTCGATGTATTTTGAAGCTTTATCATTAAGTGCATATGTATCTAAAATTCTTATAGCTTTTTAATGAATTGGCCCTTTTATCATTTGAAAATATTTCTAAACTTGTCAATGTCTATTTTTTCTGATAGCTACAACAGCTTTTTCCACTATTTCAGTGTATATCTGTGCCTTTATTTATTTCCTCATTATATTTAAACTGTGTATCTTAATGATAAGTAGTTGGGCCTTACTTTTTTTTTTTTAATAAAGTTCGTTCTGTTTCTTTTGTTTTTGTTTTTTGAGTTTTTAAATTAATTTTGAGGGAGAGAGAAAGAGAGCACACTTGTGTGTGGATGAGAGCAGAGGAAAAACAGAGAGAGAGAGGGAGGAAGACAATACCAAGCAGCAGAATTCTATTTAATCTCCCTCCTATTCTCTGTGATTTTATGTTTTCTTATGTCTTATCTTAAATACATGGTTATTATTTTTGCTTTAAATTTTCAATAGTCTTAGGTTAAATATAAACACATATGTATATGCACATATTATATTTAAGTATACCGCATATTATAAATATAAGAGAATTTTATATATAAAATATATTTAAATATATACTATATAAAAATATAATATGCATTATATAATGTATTTATATGAAATAATATATAGTAATGGATATAATTAATTATAGATAATAGAGCAATAGATACAAGATTCATTTCCCCTTCTAATATATATTATATATAATAATATATAATATATATTTACACATATATGTAAAAATCTCTTAGATTTACCCACATAGTTACCCTTTTTGGTGATTTTTATTTTTTTTCCTTGTAGGTATAGGCTTCTATTTTGTATCATGTTCTTTAATGCTAAAAGTTTTCCTTTAGCATTTTGCATAGATTGCATTTATCAATATAAAACCTCTTGACCTTGTCTATTTGAAATATCTATTTTGCTTTTATTTCTGAGGAATGTATTTGCTATATACAGCATTCTATTTCGACTTTCAGGACTTCAAAGATGTTATTCCATTGCCTTCTGCCTTTTTTTCCTGATGAGAAGTCAGCCATTATTCTTATTATCTGTTCTCTTGCATATAAGTTGTCTTTTTTTTTTCTGGCTATTTTTAAGATTTTCTCCTTTTAGAGTAGTTTGACTATGTTATGCAGAGAATATATGGGTTGATATATTTCATTAATTTCAAAAAACTAGCAGCCATTATCTCTTTGAAATAATTCTTTGCCCCATTCTCTCTCTCTCTCTCTCTCTCTCTCTCTCTCTGTTCTGTTTCTGGAACTTAAATGACACATACATTAGATGATTTGAAATCATTCAATAAATCTGTGACTCCCTCTTCAGTTTAGATTTTTTTTTATTTTTCTATTTCTGTTTTATTTCTGTTGCTGTTTTCCAATTCAGTGATCTTTTCTTCTGCTGTGTCCGGTATGCTCTTATGTCTAGTAAGTGAATTTTAAACTTCTTATATTGTTCTAGCATTTCTAATTAGATTTTAAAGATAGTTTTATATATCTTCTGAAAATTTCAATCTCTTCCTTCATCAACTTTCACTAGATATTATAACACATTTACCAGAATTATTTTAAAGTTCAGGATAGCTAAAGTCAATATCTGGGTTATCTGTCAGCTTGTTTCTGTCTTTTTCTTATTGGTCTCATTTTTCTACTTCTTCACATTTAAAAATTTTTATCCTATTTTAATCTATGCCAGTCTTTTGTGTCAATAACATTAGAAACTACCAGCAAAGGGCTTTCCCCTTCTTCTGTCAGGTTGCTACGATCAGTGCTGAGTCAGTCTAATCTGCAGTTGAGCTGAACACAGGCTTTGTGATAGATTTAGTTAGATCCAATTTGCCACTGGCTTCAAATACTTAGAAGTAAGGATCAGCGTTTTATTTTCAGTAGGGCTTGCGATATGAGCACTGGTAATTGTCTAGAGATACTTCTGAGTTTAAAAACTCAATTCCTAACTTTTTGAGTTACTGGGAGTCATTTTTGGTCACTGATCAGGGACGTGGTTGTTGAGGTTTGGGGTGGCTGTGGCAATTTCTTAAAGTAACACAACAATGAATTTGCTGCATCAATTGACCCTTTCGTGAATGATTTTCCTGTGATGCTGTTTGATAGCATTTTACACACAGTAGAACTTCTTTCAAAATTAAACTCAATCCTTTCAAAACTTGCCACTCCTTCATAAACAAAGTTTATGTAATATTCTAAGCCTTTTGCTGTCATTTCAATAATCTTCACAGCATCTCCACCAGAAATAGACTTATCTCAAGAAACCACTTTCTTTGCTCATCCATAAGAAGCAACTCCTCATCCATTACAATTTTATCATGAGATTGCAGCCATTCAGTCACATCTTCAGGTTCCACTTCTGATTTTGGTTCTCTTGCTCTTTCCACCATATTTACATGTATTTCCTTCACCAAAGTCTTGAACTCCCCAAAGTCATCCATGACAGTTGGGAATCAACCTCTAAACTCTTGTTCACATTGATATTTTGCCCTCTTCTCATGAATCACAAATGTTCTTAATGGCATCTAGAATGGTGAATACTTTCCAGGAGGTTTTCAATTTACTTTGCCCAATCCATCAGAGGAATCACTATCTATGGCAGATAGATATATGTATGTAGATAAATATATTTCTTAAATAACAAGACTTGAAGATAAAACTTGCTCCTTGATCCATGGGCTGCAGAATGGATATTGTGTTACCAGGCACGAGAACAACATTAATCTCACTGTGCATCTCCATCAGACCTCTTGAATGATCAGGTGCAGTGTCAATGAACAGTGATATTTTGAAAGCAATTTTTTTTTCTTCTGAGCAATTATGCTCAACAGTGGGCTTAAAATATTCAGTAAACCATGTTGTAAACAGATGTGCTGTCATCCAGGCTTTGTTGTTGCATTTATAGAGCACAGGCAGAATAGACATGACATAATCCTTAAGGATTATGAGTTTTGGAATAGTAAATGAACATTGGCTTCAATTTAAAGTCACCAGCTGCATTAGCCTCTAAAGAGAGTCAGCCTGTCCTCTGAAGCTTTGAGGCCAAAATAAGGCTGTTTTGTCTCTATTGAAAAGCTGTTGTTTAGGGTAGCTACTTCCATTAGTGACCTTAGCTAGCTGGCTCTTCTGGATAACTTGCTGCAGCTTCTACATCAGCACTTGCTTCTCTACCTTGCACTTTATGTTACAGAGGTGGCTAACTCAACCTGTGAACCAACCTCTGCTTCCAACTTTTGTTCTGCCACTTCCCTACCTCTCTCAGCCTTCACAGACCTGAAGAGAGTTAGGTCCTTGCTCACGATTAGGCTTTGGCTTAAGGGAATGGCTTGATCTTCTATCCAGACCACTAAAACTCAAGTGAAAATCTGGCCATTTGGAGTACCCAGGCCCACTACAAGCCTGTATTGTTAACTTATCTTTGATTTTATGATGGCTCCAATGGTGATGGTTATCTTTCACAGATTTATTGTGATTATTGGGTTCAACGCCATAGAGAAGTCCTGATTAAGAATAACATGGCGGGGGGGAATGTGGGTGGCTCATCGGTTAAGTGACCAATTTCAGCTCAGGTCATGATTTCATGGTTTGTGGGTTCGAGCCCTGCGCTGGGCTCTGTGCTGACAGCTTGGAGTCCGGAACCTGCTTCAGAGTCTGTGTCTCCCTGTCTGCCCCTTCTCCACTCGTGCTCTCTACCTCTCTCAAAAATAAATAAATGTTAAAAAAATTTTTTTAAAAGAATAGCATGGCAGGAACTCAATAAATAAATTGTTCATTCAACTTCATTTTTTCTTCATTGTATCAAATTAGAAGAATGAGATCAGAAAATTAGAACTGTAAACGTACAATGTCAACAGTGTCAAAGTTGAGAGTTTCCTTTTGAAGCACTTGCCAACTATTGTTTGTGGCCTTTACCTTGATGGAACTGAGGTTTATCTTACAGATGCTCAACCATGTGAAAGTTCCCAGAGTTATATGCTGTATGATCAGCTTCCTGTTGTTTTGTCTACTCTCCTGAAAATTCTTGCATCCTGGTTCAGACCTAACATCCCTACATGGTGGAACTATGTCTAAGGCTACATTTCTCTAACCTCTACTTTTTTCCATGGTAATTGGCCCCAGAAGAAATAAGACCTTGTGTTATCGTCAGAGTAACTTTGCAATGGCTGACAGAGTGATATCAGAACTCCGTAGACAAATCTTCCCTTCGTGGGCAGTTTTACCCCTAATGAGTATCTACTCAGTACAATTAGTCATTTCAGTACCCTATATTTTAGAACTATTCATATGTTGGTTTATAAATAGCTGGCATAGAAAAGTGGTTTTGGTTTAATAATGCCCTCTATTTTTGATGACACTAAGTACCCTGTTATTCCTAGGAAAATAAATAATAATATACCTCTTACAAAATGCTAATCCCAGTCCATTATTATTAGTTCATTCAATGGGATAGGGTTGAGACAATGTGACACTTAAGTAAAAGCATGAGTGGTAATTATACTTTAAGATGTCCCATAATTAAAATAAAACCTTTATAAAAGAGAACATTTTCCATAGTTAGTTTACAACGTCTCTTGCAAGTTTTTCACTATGTCCATTTTTGCATCTCAAGTAATAAAAGCTATGGGACAATACTGTGTATCATCAATGCCTAACCACAATTACTATTGACATGTTGCTTTTACTTTCCTTCTTTATAAAAAAAAGTCCATGTACGGGAGCACAGCACTTGGGGCTACTGATACATCGTGATGGGCGGGCTGCAGAACACAGATATGGCAATCTGCTTGGCTGACTTTTGCTACACACTGGGGATCATGGACTAGGTCTCAGCAGGTTGAGAGCTGTGCATCCATGCACTGCAGAGTGCTCTGATTACAGCAGGTAGGTGGCTTGAGTGACGGAGAACTTCAGAGAGGTGGGAGTCCAACATAAAGTGATGTGTGATTTACTGGAGTTTGTGGGGACACACGCTATAATTGTATGCTTGGTATAATGTCTGATTGTTGTGTCTTTCATACCCTTGGGAGGCCAGTCCCCCATGTAAGTGATAACCCACTGGAGCTTTTGTTGTGAGCGCAATTGAAACATCTAAAATGAATAGCAACTGATTAATTGAAGCCGGTTACATTTTTGGAAAACAAATCAAAGTGATTTGCATGAATCACAATTTGTTACATAATACATTTTGAGGGCACAAATTACCTTTTTAAAGCCTAAGACACATATATACCCACTGGCACGAACAGAAATATAATAAACTGGGCTATAACCACATAATTCACATTGAATACTGGATGCCAAACCTTATGTGAAACAAATGATTTTCCAATAAACTACTCAGGCAGAGCCATATCTGTTCTAAAATTTCAATTGACTATTATTTATACTACCAATAATTCTTCACAATTGTTAACCATGGGACGATGGAACAATTTGTTTTACATATTAGTTTGGGGGGTTTGTGTATTCCCAAGTTGGGAACTGATTTGTAGTCATGTCCCAGAAGATATGGTAAATAAATAGGAAGTCGGAGAGAAGTACTTGGATGGAGGAAACTTCTAGAGTGAAATCATTTCCTTTTTCTAGTTTCGAATAAAAACTGTAGTAAAAATAGTGTTGTCAGCATTAAAGGCAAATATCATCATAATATGTTTTCCTGAATTTAATATTTGCAGTATATTGTAAGAACAGTTGTCTTTAATATCTTTCTTAGACTTATCTGTGTCATTCACATTATTAAAAGCTAGACTATGCAAATATTAATAAAAATAAAAACTGAATTTCAACCCTTATCGGTAACCACTTTTATTTAGCATATATGTGTATGTGTGTATATATGTACACACAGCACACACATATATACACACATACACATATATATGAAATATTCTTAGGAAAATATATAAAATACACAAAAACATATACAAAATGGGACTGTACCATATATGTCACTTTATAATGTGCTTTAAAATTTTTTTTTATTTTAGAGAGAGAGAGAGAGCACACGGAGCAGGGAGAAAGGCAGAGGCAGAGACAGAATCTTAAGTAGTCTCCACACTCAGCACAGAGCTCAACACAGGGCTTGATCCCATGACCCTGGGATCAAGACCTAAGCTGAAATCAAGAGTTAGACACTCAACTGACTGAGCGACCCAGGCACCCCAATCTGCCTTTTTTATACAATAAAGACACCAAACATTTTTCTGTCAATAAATCTATATCTATACCATCATGGAATATAATTTACTTAACCAAACACTTAACATCATAAATTCATTTTACTATAATAAGCAAAATATCAAAGAACATCCAGATACATAAATCTAAATATACTTGTTTGATGATTTTGTTGACATCAATTCCTAGATGTGGAATTATGGAATCAGAATGTTATGTAGATTTTGAATGCTTTGGCTCATATTGTAAAATCACCTCTCAATAAACTTGTATTAGAAGTTGCGGTATACACACACACACACACACACACACACACACACACACACACTGGTATAGTATTCAGCCATAAAAAACAATAAAGTTTTGCCATTTGCAACAACAACATGGATGGAACGAGAGAGTATAATGCTAAGTGAAATAAACCAGAGAAAGACCTATACCATATGATTTCACTCATATGTGGAATTTAAGAAACAAAACAGATGAACATAGAGGGAAAAAAGAGAGAGGCCAACCAAGAAACAGACTCTTAACTATAGAGAACAAACCGAGGGCTGCTGGAGGGGAAATGGGTGAGGGGATGAGTTAAATGGCTGATGGGTATTAAGGAGGGCACTTGTGGTAAGCACTGGGTGTTGTATGTCAGTGATTAATCACTAAACCCTACACCTGGAACTAATATTACACTGTATGTTAACTAACTCAATTTTAAATAAAAACTTGGAAGAAAAAAAAGAAATGATTCTTCGGTTTTCTTGTCTAATGACTCCTAACTACAAATGTAAATATCCTTTAACATACGTAGGTCCCTTTCTTACTTTTCTCCCCCCACCTCTTTTTTTCCTTTCATTTATCCATTTCTGTAGAAAAATGAAGAGCAAAGCATCTTTTTGTTTTTCTTAAGTGCAAAAGCTTCCTTCATTTAACAGAAATTTACTAAATTTAATGATAAATTTAAATAATTTCTAACCTTTGCATTAATCCACCTCCAGAAGAAAGGACCACTCACCTTCAGAATTTTGGGATTCCATGTTGTCATTTCTATGCCTGTCATTTTTCTCCTGTTAGTGTCCATTAAGAACATTTTCCTAGGGAAAGTCAATGGATAGGCTGTAAATGATATTTCATTTTTTTCAGAAGGAAATGCATTTACTGTAAACATCCCAAATCTAGTTTTTGTCTACAGAGGCCACCAATTACTAATAAGTTGAGAATAGAATGATCCATAGTCTTGTCCTCAATTCACTAGTTCTTATTAATTATAGGTGCATCACCAGAACAGCAGCATGTATTCCAAAAGATATTTGTTTGACCATCACTCAAACTTTTAATCTCTATTTTTAAATGCATTTGATCCATTTTTGACAAAGATATATATTTTTAAATTTACTGAATTAAGAGATTTGAAAGGAAACCAAAATATTCCAACAAAAATACTTTTCTTAAGTGAAAGTTAGAATTTGGGGAATTTCTGACTAATAAAAATATTAGAAAGTCAGAGATATCCCCCCTCAAAAGTGGCTACATAATATGAGCTAGAAAAAGCACATTGATAAGTTCCTGTCTTTTTCCTTCTTTCTTGATTATTTTTTAATTTTAATTTTAGTTTCTATACATTATTATAGTTTCAGGTGTACAATATAGTGATTCAAAATTTCCATACAACACTCAGTGCTCATCGCAACAAGTACACTCTTTAATCCCCATCACCTCTTTCATCCATTCCCCCCACCCACCTCTCCTCTGGTAATCATTAGTTTGTCCTGTATAATTAAGAGTCTGTTTCTTGGTTTCTCTCTCTCTCTCTTTTCCCCTTAGCTCATTTGTTTTGTTTCTTAAATTCCACATATTAGTGAAATCATATGGTATTTGCCTTTCTCTGACTGACTTATTTCACTATTATACTCTAGCTCCATCTATGTTGTTGCAAATGACAAGACTTCATTCTTTTTTTTATGGCTGAATACTCTTCCATTGTATATACATACTACATCTTCTTTATCCATTCACCAATCTATGGAGACTTGGGCTGCTTTCATATCCTGGCTAGTGTAAATAACGATGCTATAAATATAAGTGTGCATGTATCCTTTTGAATTAGTGTTTTTGTGTTTTCTTTAGTGATTTTAATACCATGATATTTCATGATAGGCATAGTAGCATCAATGATTTTTTTTGGCATTGATGCTTTTTAATGAGGATCTAAAGGTTTTTATGCATGTAATTCTAATATATAATCATTATCATTGGTAATATTTTTTCTAGCCAAATGTCTTTCCAATGTAATGATGTAAACACCATTAGGTATATGTAATGTGTAAACACATTAGGAAAATAAGTTTCATTGAATTAGGGTAACTCAAGGCAAAATTGTGAACTAAGTGGGATTTATCCTAAGTATTTTCTTTCTTTCTTTAGCTCTTTCTTCTTTCTTTCTTTCTTTTTCTTTCTTTTTCTTTCTTTCTTTCTTTCTTTCTTTCTTTCTTTCCCTCTTTATTTCCTTTTTTTTTTTAAAAAAAAGAGAGAAAGAGAAAGAGAGAATGAGCAGGGGAGGGGCAGAGAAAGAGGGAGAGAGAGAATCTTAAGCAAACTCCATGCCCAGTGTGGATGCTGCCACAGGGCTTGATCTCACCACTGTGAGATCATGAACTGAGCTGAAATCAAGAGTTGGATGCTTAACCAACTGAGCCACCCAGGTGCCCCTATCCTAGGTATTTTCTTAACTCCAATTTTTCTCATTTGAAAAATTGTTGAACGTACATAATATTCTAATCATTGTGAATGGAGTAAAAGAATAAGGTATTTCTCTAATCTTAAACAGTTCTCAGTTACCCAGGAAAAGTGAAAGAAAAGTGGCCTGGGTTAAAGAGACCTCTTTAAGGACAGAACTTGTGCAGAGATGGAATGCAGGGAAGAAAATGAATTTCAAGGATTCTGTTGCAATTCTTTATTCTTTTCACTGAATCTACTAACTCCAGGGACACAAGTCCATGTACGTTCCCCTTTCATGGTGGATGAGGATCAGGACCTTACCATTTTCTTCTCCCTCTTCACAAGAAGTCTCTCCATTGTGGAAGGACACTAACACCTTTGTGTGAATATTTGACATTGGCTTAGAAGATACTGTACACGCTATCTTTCCTCTTCCCAAAGAGGCAGTGCCCAATGGAACAAATCTTTAATGGCAGAATTTCAGGCAACAGCAGCAACAACTTGTTCTGGAGATGTTTTGGGATCTTTCAAACTGCTCAGCATAGACAGCCATTTATTCTGGCCACAAATAAGCCTCACTGTAATTTCTAAATAAAATCATCTTAATAGAAAGCTTTTCTGAAGGAAAAAAAGATAATATCCAATTGTGAGTGATAACTATGCCATGTGCAAGAATTTATTGTAATATTATTTGGAAATCTCAGTACAACTATAGCCCTCCACTAGTTGTTTACCTTGCTAAGTACAGATAAAAACCACTGACTTTGGTGATTCTCTGGGTAATATATATCCTGAGACACACTTGTGACAGTCAAGACAATAGAGTAACGGCTGGAGTGATTTAAGGCTGGAGTTCCTGACCCATGAACTGTGGGCTGGCTGGCATGTGTCTTTCTTAATACACCTATAAGTTAAGATGCTTCCTGTTGTAGGTCATAGGGTCTGGTGCCAACAGATCTCCTGGTCCTGGCTTAGGCTTGTTTTACACATTATTGGGAATTAAACTTGTTGGTACCAGTTCCATCTTTTCCATTAGATGCTCATTAATAAAACTCTAGATGCTCATTATTCATCACATCATAACATACTGGATGACAGTTAATTCACCTAAAGTTTTCACATTTGATAACTTCTTCATTCATGCTAATTCGGTTACTTGGAATTTTCCATCAATCATGGCATCTCATGTTTTGGCTCTTCTGAAAGAACCCATTTGTGAGATATATATTATACCCCAGACATACGCAAGCAAAATTAAGTGTAGCATCTAATTTCAACTATAATTCATGTCTGCTTTGATTAAGTGGAGGGCACAACTTAGCCCCTCGACAGATTCTTTCTCAAAAGAGGAAAATAAGGCTAAGAGGCATTGCCTTTACCTCAGCCCACTTTACTCAAAACTCCATGGATTCATAGCGGCATGGGAAAAGATTTACATTCAAGGAGACTTTGGAGGAATATTTGCTGCAGGGAGCAGTGTGGGGAAAATGCACTGAAGGTTCTGAGCATTTGGGGAACTGAGCTCTGCAATGTTGCTTTAGGTAGCATTACGATTTTGTTCCTTGTGTTCCTCGTCTATAAGCCCCAACAGGTACAACTGATGTTCTCTTTGGATCACTCCAGCTCTTTAATATGATCAAACTCTGTGGGTGGGAATTCTTGAGGTCTGAGGAAATGTGATGTTGATTTTCTCTACCTTGCTACAAATAGTTCCCCTTTCCATTCACCCACACTCTCCCTTTTAGAGAAACGCTTTGCTCTTTTATTCAAAGCAACTGATTTCTCATTCTAACTTTCATCTGAAATTCATGCTCTGTGTCTTTCTTGTGACGTTATTGAAAAAAAAAAACACGGTAGGCTTGAAAAAAGTAAGAATGTTGGTGGTGTACATTTTGCTTTTCTTCTATTTGCTATTATCAGCAATGCTTACAACTTTGATACAGCATATTCCAATAAAAGAGAAACTCAGCAGAGGACATAGGCTCAGGCCGTCTTTGTCCACGACGCATGGTGAGTCATCTTAGCACAATGTGATTGGCTTACAACTACAGCAGTGTCTGCTCACTGGGCCGAATCAGCAGTCATCCGACTGGTTCGGGTATCTTCAAGGTCAAGTAAATAAGCCATTCCTACAGCTCCAAATTTCTCCTTATGCCAACATGCTGCCAGGAGACTAAGTAGGTCACAATCGGACCAGATAATAATTCATTTCAGGTTTCCAGGTTGCTAAGAGCCCCAGCGGCTTTCCTATGTATGGCCCACATTCTCTTCAATCTTGCTCAGCTATTTCCCTTCTGAGGTCTTGCTCTCAGATCTGCATATATTTACATGTTTTAGCCTGTAAGCTTTTTAGCTACAAATTATATAAAATAGAGGTCAGCCTTCTGCCAATATAATTTTTCCCCCCATTTGCTTACTCTAAAAAATAAATAAAAACATGAATGGGAAGAATAAAGAAGTGAAGTCTTTCTATAGAGGTCTTTTAACTCTGACAGTCAAGACCACTGTTGTTTTAATAAATACTACTATCCAGAGTGCTGCATTTTAACTCCGATTTCCAAGGTGCTTTGCTCCGAGCTGATGTTTTACCTACTGTAAATAGAGGGGAAATGGTAGTCCTCAAAAGTTAAAAGACTTATGATCCCTCCCAGTGAGGCCGGATCTTAAGACAATTTATAGACTTGGAAAAAATCTTCCGGACAGTCTTAATTAAGTCACCAATAGTATGTACTGGAATTTGGCCGTTCTCGGCTTAGTTTTGTTCGTAAAGTTGCGATTAGTAAAAAAACATCGGGTCAGGCCTTTCTGCTTTGCAAGGTCATTGTGGTTCTTCACCCTGAAATCATATTTCTAGAATGAGTTTTTCTTTTGAACTTATGTTTACTTTCATATTTTAATCTGTTTCTTAAGGGTTACTGCTATTTAATTTTCAATCTCCTTCAACATTTCTCAAACTTTCCAAGCACTTTTGGTTTTGCTTCCTTTTTAAAGCATACTATCAAAATATTGTTCATGGGTTTGGGAATAAAGAAGAAATACTACTAATTTATAAATTTGGCAATATTCCATCTCTTATACTTATGTGCTGCTGGCCTAAATGACACATTCGTGTACATTAGAAGAAGCTCTTCTTTCCTTAAAACATTTTCTTATTTGTCAGAACATGGGTTCTCATAAGTAAAGGAATCTACAGTGACTATGAATGGTTCTCCCTGGAGGTGGTCAGTGCACAGTCTGTACCGCTGTATGCAGGAGACATGAAGAGTCTTCAACTTTACCTAAACATTGTTGCCCTAGTCATTGCTGTATACTTTCACTGAGGGAATACCATCTTTATAGATAGACTCTGACTGCTGAAACTTGAAGCTGAACTGCAAGTTCAATGGAGATAGTGTTGCACCAATGATTAAAATGGCTGTTAGCTGTGGTAAGAAAAATGGCTCCTTCTCTTAGGATTGTAATGCAAAGCTCCTTTAGCCACAGAACAACACCAGAGGCATGAAACCAATCTTTTCTGAAGAGATTGCCTCCAGAAAAAACAAAACTCTGATGTAAAACAGAGAAGTCTGTAACATAAATCATGCGCTGTAGTGCATGATTATTGGGCACATTATAATCTGCGTATGTACAGTATTTTAAAATACATCTGATGATTAATAAATCATCTACGCATAATGACATATGGATATCAGAAAAATGGTTCTCTGAGTGCTGTTAAAAACTGCAGAGTAGAATATTGGCGTGTTTCCAAGACTCGATTCACATGCTTTTTCCAAAATCTAAACAACAATGGATCAAATGTTTACCTGGATTAATGGTTTAAGGTAATTATTCTATTAATTCTCAGAAGACCATAATGCAAGTTAAAGATTATGATCTACATTTAATGCCATTTTAGCGATAGCCTATTAAATGTTCATCTTTTACTTTCTGAACAAAGTATACAAATGGAACCCCATTGCCTAGACTAGAGGGTAAAGTCCAAACTCTTTTGCAAGGCATGCAACAGAAGTTTCCTGGCCAAGTTTACTGTCTAGGCTTTTGTTGGTGTACATGGATGGGTGAGGGGCTTGGACTCTTTCCTGAGTAGGGGGCTTCAGCGTCTGTCCCATGATGATGGGTGAAAGGACAAAAGGGAGCTAACATTTGTGTCTCAGATGAAGGTGTGCTCCGGGATAGATGCAGTGCTTCAGAACTGGATCTGAAGGGAAATGTCTGCCATGGAGATGAGGTTAAATGAAGAGTGTGGTGCTGGGGGCAGCACCTGAAGAAATTTCTGAAGAATGAAACAGTTTGTGGGTAGCGTGCATTTATGTTTTTGGACCCTTAGCTTTCTTCAGCTCTTTCTTCAATAATTCAAACATTCACTACATTCCAGTTGTAACAATGATTACTGTTCCCTCTACTTTGAAAGTTTTTCCCATACCTTCCACCTTTTGAATATGTTCTTTAAAAACCAACTCAAGCCTCTACTCCTTTTTCTTTCTCTGGACCTCATGCAAACTTTGATAGTAGCATGTATCCTAAGACATTGTGATTATTTATTTGAAGCCTATTTCTTCTTACAGACTATTAGCTCACTGAGGTCAGGGCAATATTTTCTTTAATTTTTCTCTCCATGGATGGAAACTAAGGTACTTTCAGTAGAGTTTGTGGAATAAAGAAAGAAAAATTATTACTGAGATTTATATCCTGCTCTTACACATACAAAATAGTCCCCTTCACATCATCAAGCCCCAGGTATTTATAAGCACTTTTCAGGTGCCAACGACTCATATTTGTAGGTGTTCTGGGGGGGTGGGATTCAATGGCTTGTATATGAGACAAAGGCTTTATTATTGATGAATTTACAATGCAGTTTGAGAATCAAGATATATATATATATATATATATATATATATATATATATATATATATATACTTATGAAATCAGCAGGAAAAATACAAGGTAGAGTAAAACATATGCTGGCTTCTTTGTTACAGACCAAGCTCATCATGAGTAAATACCTCAAATGAGGAATATATGTATGGTTTGAAATAACTCCTTCTAAGAACTCCCTTACTATTAAAGCCTTTCTCGTGGAGTAGACAAAGAAATGAAAGATCCTCGTCATGAAAGAAGAACTTTGTCATGTTAACGCTGGAATGAGGGTTTGAGTACTTGACAAGATGGAAGTTGAAGTCACTTACAACCCTGAGGTTCCTCATCACTATGCAGCAATAACCCCATTGGGATGAATGGAGACATTGCTTCAGGAAGAGGGAGAACACGATAACGTCTGTCTGAGAAAATGTTTCAGTCACCAGGATCTGGAGCTCCTGAAGAACAAGCTACTGGACAGTGGGACTGCCTTCTGATTTCCTCTCCTTTCATTTTGTTTGGGACAGCAGTGTTAGAAAACTTTCTAACTAAGATGAAGTTTTCCAAACATACTCTTTTCTTCTTAATGTTCATGATAGCCTCGGGGCTATTTTCATTCTTCCTCTTCTCAAATGGATTGTGTAAACAAACATTCCACTCGTTCTTACCAGGAAGGCTAAATTGCTAACCAGAAATCCCACAGCCTTCAGCGAGCCGTTGCTAAGCGGTGTCAGTAGGACAGAGAGCTTTAGTCATTATTTTGTAGCTAATGTAAACCCATATGAAAATCAATTTGTTTCTATAACCACCTAGAGATATGCTAACTTAGCCCAATAGTGGGTTTTTGTTTTGTTTTGCTCACGGATACTTTCCAAGAAGGTTAGCCTAAAAGGCCGGGAGTGGGGGTGGGAGAGCATTATGCAGTCATAGCATTGGGATACCTATCATTTTCTTTTGACTTCTATTTCACAGAAATAAGGGCTGAGAAAGCCAGCACATGACGAAAGAGCACTTTCTAAGGCAAACATTTTAGTTCAGCATCATATGGCATCACTCAGATCCAATGCCATTTGCTGAAATGGTGTGTGTACTTACAGTTCTTCCTAAGTATGGTAATTAAAGAGGGAAGAGCCATTTACTTCTTTCCTTTGATTTTTAAAGTTGAATTTTTATTGTGTGAGTAGAAAAATGAGAAAATATATGAGCAAAAATTTTTTTTCCCCTTCTTTCCTTTTGTACTCTCTCCAGTATTTAGCCCAGCCATTTACTTCATTTCCAGATTATCAGCACATATAAACCCATTAAGGAAATATGCCTGAAGCAAACACATACCATACAGACTTAAACAAAGATGCAAATGCAGTTTAGAGACTTGGTTAGCTAATAAATTACAACCTGTTTTGACAAAGAAATTTATGGTTTTGTTAAAATACCCTTATATATATCCTTATATACACTCTGACTCTTGTTGATGGATATTTCTCCAGAATGTCATTTTCTGTCAAAGCTCTCTTTAGCCAGTAATTATTGCTGACAACAATCTAGGCCCTGGCACTGTTTGCGGTCACCTCTGGCTGCTAAGAGGAGCAATCTAGACCCCAGCGCACTACAGTTAAATTAAATTATCATAGAGATGCAATATATGCTGCCACACCACCCTAGCCATGCACCCCGAATTGAAAAAAGATTGATAGACTACAGGAATGAATCAACAAATAACTACGTGGGTGGTACCCTAAGATATTTACTTCTGCAAACATTGATATAGATAAATGGAATGTGGCTTAAAGATCGTGTTCTCCTGAAAAAGAAAGGGTAGTTTGTTTGTTTTCCACTATAACTATCAGCTCTCAAGTGATAGTGACAATGTGTTCATGTTTCCCATATATGGGTCCATATATTTGGTGTAAGACTCCCCTCCATGTAACTAACATTAAGTCCTATGTAACGTTGTATGTCAACTATCCTTCAATAATAACTAAAAAATCATCATAGGATAAGGTCATAGGCTCTGTGTGTTTGAGACTGACTGTCTCACTTTGGGAAAATGCTGCAGAAATGACCTATTGGGAAGGTGACCAAATAATACAAGCCTTTGCTTTACCCTGGAATATGGATCTGCATCTATGCAAAAGAAAGGACACAGTTGTAAAATACACTGGGATGTGTCTGTAATTATAGCCACTATTTAATGTAATGAATTGTAAGAACTAATTCCATGATGGCACTGATACTTTAGTGTTGGGTAGATAAAACATAAAAATAACTTTAGTTTGGGAGACCAAAAACCAAATTAAAGAAGCTGCTTAGTTATTTAACATTTAAGTCTTCACAGGCATATATAGTTTTCATGCAAGACTCAAAAGCAAAGGGGTGTATAAGAAACAATCATTTCTTTTAAGAAGACCCAGAAGATGAGACTGGCAAATGAAGCAATCAGAGAAAAATATAAAACAGGAAACTTTAGCCATATAAATCTCTGAAATATATGGACAACTATTTTGTGTTTATATTTGAGATTATTTATAAGTCCTCAGATGATAAGGACATTTTAAGACACAGTAGAGTATGATATACATACTGTTTTCAAGAAATTCATCCAGATGGTAAAAGATGACAGGTAATGATAATCATAAAACTGGACAGCAAAAGTTCTTAAAAGTTTGGATAAATGAATTAAATCACACCATCCTGAAATAGGTGTGTATCTTGTAGAGGCAGTAAGAGAAGTATATATGTAAAGAGAATAAAGTGAGACATGAATAGATTTTCATTATGTGTTAGTCTTAACAGTGTGTTTCTCTATCTTTTCTGTTAATTTTTTTTTTAACGTTTATTTATTTTTGAGACAGAGAGAGACAGAGCATGAACGGGGGAGGGTCAGAGAGAGGGAGACACAGAATCTGAAACAGGGTCCAGGCTCTGAGCTGTCAGCACAGAGCCCGACACGGGGCTCGAACTCACGGACCGCGAGGTCATGACCTGAGCCGAAGTCGGACGCTTAACCGACTGAGCCACCCAGGCGCCCCCTCTATCTTTTCTGTTAAAAAATATAAGATCTGATATGATGATAAATTATAAAATGCTATGTATCGCCTCATCTCTATTTACATCCCTATTAGCATATAAATTTTTTGCTGTGGACAAATAAATCAAATATTAACAGCAGATTTGTGTCAAAACAGCTTTATAAAAAGGGTGCTGGTACTTTTGGCTAATAAAAATAGCCACAGTTAACATAACCTCCAAAAGATATGACATCTTCATGCTCAACAATATCAGTTATTAATCACTTTTATCATTGGGAAAGAAAATCTTTTCAAGTGGAAAAATATATTGGAATAGAGTAGATTCGATATGAATGCCCTAAATTACTGGTACCCGACTCGTATACTTAATACAATTGAACTAAAAAGGGCTTCACCATTATCCAATCTAATTCCTTCATCTTACAGTTAAGAAAAATGAAGCCCATTCATTCACTCAACAAATATTTATTGAGCGTCCACCAAGTGCTAGTCATGTTCTGGGTGTTGGGGGATGGAGCTACGAACAAGATGCACGAGGGCCTTTCTCCAAGGAGTATGCAGGGCTGATTGGAAAGTCTTCTTTGAGGATATAGTATTTAAGCTGATAGATGAATGATAAGAAGAAGCCAGTTGGCAAAGATGGAGAAGAGCATTCTAGGCAGAGGTACTAATTAATGAAAAGTTGTAGTGCATTAATAAGCCATGAAGGAATGACAAACAGGGGAGGGGGAAAAAAGCTCACTGTGGCTTGTGCATAATGAAAAGAGGACCATAAAAGAAGTGAGAGAGATAGGCAGGGACAGGCATCATGCGAGCTTTGCAAGCCAGTGTAGAAAATTTGGATTTTTTTTTCTGATGCTAACTATTGGAAGGTTTTTAAATGGGAGGGTGATGTGGTATGATTATACAGTGAAAGGATAGGATGATTGTGGTGTGGAGAATGTATGAAGGAAGAAAAGAACAGAAGAAAAGTGACCGGATAGAATGCCACGGCAAGGCAGGCATGGTGGTTTAGGCAATGCTGGTAATAATGGAGAAAGAATTGTTTACGTGTGAAATTTGTTTTGGAGCAGAGTCATCAAGGCTAGATGAAAAATTGGATGCTGAGGGTAAACAAAATGTAGAAATCAAGGATGACACCTAGAATTTTAGCCTGAGTTGCTGAGGAGATGGTGGTGTTACTTATTGAATTGGGAAAGACAGAGGGAAGAGAGTCTTGGGCTTACTTTTGGTTCGGGGGTCATGGGTTTGATATGGCTAATAGACACCCATGTGGAAATGTCAGATAGGCAGTAAGATGTTAAAAGTCTAGCTTATGGATGCTGTTTAAATCCATGTGACTGAGTGAATTCAACAAGCAGAAAGCATGTGCATACACAGAAGAAGTGAGGGCCTAAGGTATGGTAGAGGATGAATACATAGATAGTAAAGCGGTCTGAAAAGGAGAATTAGTGTCCCACTGGGAAAAGTAGGAGATCATGATATTATGGAAGCCAGAAAAAAATGTTTCAAGAAGATGGATATTATTACTATGATAAATACTGCAGATAATCAGGTAACATATGACCAGAAAGGTAAGAATTGTCTTTGGCTACAAAGACAAATGTTGGTTTGTCCAAGACCACCCAGACAGAAAGTGCACAAAATTATTTGTGGTTTTCTGTTCCCCTCCACAAAAAGTAGAAGGCTGTGTCTTAACATTTGAGGACTTCTACATGTTAGCTGTATATTACGACTGTCCCCATATCATTGGGATATTGAATGAATAAGGTTTTATATTAGCTTACCTTTGATACTTTTATCAATTGAAGTTTTACATTGCACACCCTCACAATTCAATATATGTTTCCTTCAAAGTATGAAAAGAACCCAAATGCCCACATGCTTTAAAGATGGGAATAATTGAAGCAAAGTAACAGTGGTAAGAATCTTCCATTGGTAGTTGTTATATACTAAGTAACTAATGAGATCTCAAAATATAAATTATGATTCAGGGATTCTATTACCTCCTTTGGATTCAGGCAGAACAATTCTCTCAAAAAAACATGTACTTCTGGAGCTCTCAGAGATAAGTTGGGTATCTTTCGAAGGCAAAGAGGAGGCACACATGGGCTTGTTGTTTCCTGGAAGACTGCCAGAATCACTGAAGCCTAAAGAAGAGAGAATCTTACCTGAAATTTTCCTGTTCTATGCTAGTCAAAAATGATGAAAAACTGTCAGTGCTAAAAACATCAAAATGATTCAGAAAATCTCCATGTTAATTGTTATACTAAGGACAAGAGTAAAGTGAATATACTGTAGTTACTTTGTCAAAAATGCAGCGTCAGCCGGAGATCTGAAAACACATCCGATTCTGGTGACACCTAGGAGAACCATCGCATATGCTTTAGGCTCCAAAACCTTAATATCTGTAATCTGATTTATGATAAATTTAGTTTTCTTGCAAAGACTTTTAAATTACTTATTTATTTTTAAAATATTGTATTCACTGCAGGTGTACAACATTGTGATCCAACAATCATCTGCATTAACAAGCACTCACCACGAGAAGTGTATTTAGTTTCAGATAGAACTAAGTAGCTCTCGGTCCCCATGGAAGTTTCTTCATTACTTTATCCTTAAAATGGTTTACGATCCTTCAAATGGATTTAGATGAGGTTACGTATGTAAAGGTCTTTCCCCAACATCTGGTATACAGTAAATGTGAAATAAATGGTAACTATTATTTTTAAACTTTTTATATTCTTATGGGAAGGCAGTCTCACTCAAGGTAAATTTCACATCACTAGAGAACAGGCGTAAACACAGATGGTCATTACCTCTGATGTTGTAGAGAGGAGTTCATGCACTGGGTGGATGGTTTCTAAATCCCCTCCATTCAAATGTACAGTGATGTTATGACTTTGTCTTCTACTCAGTATCACCACCACTGTCCTATGAACTTGAGGAGAAGACAGAAAATTGAAGGCATGATGTGAAAACAATTCCTGAATCTCCCTTATTTAATAAAGTGTGGGTTTGAAAACAGGAACAAAGTAACAGGTCCCATGTGCAGTGTCATTATCTACATACTCATAGAAGTCCCTCGCTAGTTATTTTCTTCTATGTGTTTTCAAACTTTTCTTCCTGGGCAACACTCTGTGATTATGATCCAGATACCAGATGTTTGAATCCGTGTTTCCTGTCTCCATTTTACATCTGGACAGACAGAGGGATGAGTCCATGGGCTGACACAGAGGGAGAAGGGCAGATGAGGGAAAAGGAGAGATGTAGTAAGTAAGAGCCGGAAGAGAAAAAATGGAAGTGAGGTCAAACTCGTGAAATAAGCTACTTCCAGAATTAGAATTAGCATGCATGGAGCTCTAGTTCCATAGCTCCAAACTACCCTGGCTACTTTCTACATTTCAAAATACTAATTTACATTTCTCAAATTTAATTTACATTTGCATGACATTTAATGGGCGACTTGTACCAAATGACCATTTGACTGTGCAAGCACATAGGACTCATTCATACGTATATTGAGGTACAATTTCAAAGTTTTGAATAACACAAAGGATTTTCTGGAGGGTTGCCTACGGAGGTGAGAATAACAGACAGAGAACTAGCTTCGCCCTGGCAGGAAAGCAGCGATTCTAACCCAGTTGGTAAATGGCAAAATTGTAGCCTTCTGGGGGAGACCTGTTACAATATGCAGGTTCTCATCACCCTCATTTAGAAGCCTCTTGCTGCTGATGAATCAATAGGTACATGACAGAGAATGAGGCCCTGTGATGGGGAAAAAGGGTAATAATTTTTTCATATTTGTTTTGCAAGAGATAAAATGAAAGCCTGGAAAATGAGGGATTTGTGATCACTGAAGGCTAAAGTTGTTTGTTATCCTGAGATTAGACAGACATTTAAATATTAGCTTTCATACTCAGTATACCCAGATCCTTGAACTGGAAACCCTGGTTATATTTAGAGAGGAAGGGGTAATTTTCTCAGCATCTTTCACTGAATTGTTTGGAACAATAACAGAATGAGCCCCACTTTTGCCAGGTAGATGACTATTTATTTGGCTTTGTATGCTGGTAAAACAAATGTAGGTGATTTAGAATACCAGCAGCCATCTGATCAGAACAATGTGGACCATGCACCAACCAGATTCTTTCCAGAAGGAATTTGGGGCAAATCTAATAAAATACCTATAATTCAGGGTCAACAGCCTTTTTTGGGTTCTTCCTCCTCCCTTTCATCTTTGAGAAAAGAATGATGTACAGGCTGTATGATAGGTACAAAGAGATACAAAGCGGGATGTTGTGATTGAAATGGTAAACTATATTATAATAACTTGCAATAATGCATTATGCAGATTTGAAAAAATATATGTAATTTAAACCAAACATGTATGGTCAGAAATTGTATTGCTTGATAAAAACAGACTTTTCCCTTAAGTAATGAGTCTAGAGGATGTATTTACAGGGCTATCAAAACAATCAGCAACATCATAAGGCATAACATTTGTTTGCCTTCTCAGGAAAGTAACTGTGCAGGCTTATGGATCATCTAAATTAGACTTTACTATTTTGATGTCCTTGCCATTTGTTCTTTTAAATTTCCAGCCTAAGGGGTATATTCTCCTATCAGTGTGCATGTGTAAGTCCCATTAAGGCTAATAGGAATTTGGTGCCTGAATCCAAAGAAAAATCTACCTCTAGGATGGCATTTTGCACATGTAACACACAAGAAAAATAACTTTAAAAAATCCATTTCTCTTTATCCAAAGTGCATAAAACAATTATATTAATTATAAGTACAACATAAAGTACTTGCTTGTGGAATTTTAGATCCATTTAATAAATTTGCAATTTTATGCAATTCTCTCACTCAAAATTGCTTTCCTCAGATATGCTTTACGTTGTCTCAGGCTTTGAAGAACCTCGTGACGGATAGAAACCAAGGGATATAGGAGAGGTGGGAGTACATTTCTCAGCACGGTCTTCATTTATTTATATTCTGCGGCACACGCACTCATGATGTTTCAAACTTATTTCCACCAGATTCAAAATAAAACCTGGAACACAAAACAGCTTGCCCATATTTTCTTGTTTAAGGCTCTATCTCCTGAGCTTTCCTTTGTATCTCAGTTTCTAACCACGTAAGAAATTTTCAGGCAAGAGTAGGTATTCAAATGAGATGTTAATTTAAAAAATGGTTACCTCCTTCTGTTTATTTTGGTAGAAAGGAAATATTGGTTCTTGGAGTTGCATTAAAACCCAGATAAAAACCAGGTTTTATCTTTATACATCTTTCGGGAAAGAAAATTCTACCTCAAGAAATTTCTTTAACAAAGAGAACATTATTTCAGACTCTAACATTTCTGTCTGCCGATTATCATTAGTCATAAGCTAAGCCCT